>NC_049990.1:14740067-14762961 GCF_000003815.2 Branchiostoma floridae | reverse complement strand
AAACAATAACAAGACATTCTCAAAAACAAAACAATTTTGTGCTTAAGATCTAGGGATACATCCAAATTGACATGTAAATTACAGAATGATAGATTGTATTCTTCCTGGCTAATTTAAAGAATAAAGAAATCCTTGCATGGGTTTGACATGTACAATAATGTACTACAGTATACTGTATGTTTAAGTACTGTTACAAAATTTAGAGCTAACACTCATTTGCCTTTATCCATGGTTTATCCTACATCCTATATTCAAAACGTTGTTTTTTTAAACTTCAACATATTTTCAAACCATCAACTTGATATCCCTCAATACCAAGTGTCTCAAAATATAGGTTCCCAGCGGATAAAGGTGAACTACCTAGTTTACATAGTGAGGAAGGTATTCTTACAAGGGTCTGTAGTCTGCAGCGTAAACATATCGAAACCCATTGAAGTTGCTGAGCAAAGAGATCGTCTGTAAGAAAAAGGACTAGGTGATGATATGAGTCAACCTTTCTCTGACTAAACACAATAAGCAGAGTGACGGCGACTGTTGTATTGTAATGACTTTGCGGCCTTGTTATATTACAATATTGTATTGCAATGGAAATTTGAATTTAGATTGATTACTATAGCTATGGTCACATGTGCGATCACGTTGACTGATGATGTATGTTCGTCTGTATCTCTGTGGATCTGCCGCTACCAGCCCAAAGCTGCCTAGGCAGATCCGTGTAATGAGTTGTATCATTGGCAAATAAATAAATAAATAAATATGGTCACATACTTTATGTGGGTCTCTAAAGATTTGCTGATGAATTATTTTCACTTTTAAGAAATATGCCTTTAAATACTACCCACTGAAGGACCTCATTGAACTGATAAAAGATAGAACACAATGGAAGCAAAACTATGTGAATGCTTCAACTTGTTACTGAGTATGAACATGTATGTAAATTCAGGGCCCGAAATACTTTTTTTAGCCAGGTTGTCCAAGTGGCAACCTGAGTCAAAAGCCAGGTTGCACCATCAACATTACAGGTTGCCCCACTTTCAAATTGTTACTTTCTTCCAATCAACTAGTACTTATCCATTATCTTTTCTTCCAGTTATATGTAACCATGTAATATGTTTTATGTTATCAAAAAATAAATACAAAAGCTTATGCATGTAGGTGGGGAAAAAGCAGTGTTCCAGCGGCAAAATTTCAGGTTGCTCAGTGTGCAACCTGGGTTTAAAATTAAGTTGCGCAAAGCAAAATGTGGTTGCATTTTCAAGTGGGCAAGTGGGTATTTCAAGCCCTGAAATTATGTATGTATGTACTACCCACAAGCACAAGATTGGTAGCATGACAGGATTTGAACTCAGGACCTCTGGCTTCTGGGCCAAGCACCAGGCATTTACCCCATATGACCTAAGTGTGTTTAATAAAAAATACTACTACTTACGATAACTAGCTAATACTTCTATAAACATTGTCTTACAGGAGGCTCCAGCTGTTGAGAGATGCTCACGAAGTCTGCAGACAGTGGGTCTCTCATGGCAGCAGTGTATGGGTAGGTGGGAAAAGATACTGTGACATAGGTCGCAACTCCACCTACGGAAATACACAATCATGCAGCTGTCAATCAATAAAAATTGCTATGCATGCTCAAAGAATTCTCTCCATCCTATAAGTTTTATCTGTAGCCAGTAGAACTTTTTGTGATTACCTGATTATAAGCACTTTTGCAGTTCGAATTCTTCCAGCTGTTCACTTAGTACAGAAGGGAACAATTAAGATCTAACTGTTTGATATTCTTGATTTGTTGATGGTAATGTAGTTTTAGCGACTTCATCAGTCACAATTCACCTGCAAAACTTTCATCATCAAGACTATTTGATCATTATACCAAGGCCAGCTAGAACCTTGTTCCAACCGCTAAGATTAAATGCCGTGAGCTACTCCTTTTCTCCCAACTGCTAAAGTTATCGAACACAATATCAAAAAGAGTTGTTACTGCACACAGTACTCTTGATTGTTTGTCTTGACAATCAATTTGTTAGTGTTTAATGTATGTATTGTAGTATCTGAGCGATCAAAGCACAAAACAACATCACTGTTTTCAGTCACCATGGTCAATATTGAACGAAGGAGACTCTATCAAGTTTTCAGTCACTTTTCTATATCATATGTTAAATCAACCTTATTACCGTGCACAGCATATATTCACAGCACATGAATGCGACTATGTTGTGTCGTGAGAACGTTTCCAATGAGCCAAGGAATTCACTAGAAAGAATGCGTTTGGTGGTTCGCTCAATTTTTGTTCAAACTTCATTCTGTGCAGGTATAGCTGGCAACTGTTTTGTTTGTGAACAGTCTTACGAATATACATTTATCCACAATTCGTCATATGTGTCCTAATAGGCATTTTGACAGTGTGATTATATCAACACAACTCATCTATTAAGTCTATTCTTAATTCTGCATGCACTACTGTTTATAACTTAATATACATTGATGGATTTCTCACCTGCAGCGATAGATCCAGCCAGAACCTTGGCAAGACTGTCGTCTAGGTAGGTCAGGTTGGCCAGGTGGAATGCCTGGTTAGCGGAGCGAGTCATGCTGACCAGCTGACTGGACACACCCACAGCATAGATGGACACCCCGCCCCTGCTAGGTACCAGACATTTGTTAAGCAGTGAAAGTGAAACTTTTGAAGTAGTCAAAAACTTGGCGTTTTATTATACACCTATAAACAGGTCACTTCTCTGCTGTTCTGTCTGGGAACCTTGACCATCATAACGTCTGGAATCGTCCAAATTGTGGACAAGGGTGTTGATTCAGGGTCCTTACACATGAGGGAATTAAGGAATGGGTTCAAGCGATCATTCGAAAAAGGCATTTTAACACCCGAAATGCTCTCGGCCTGTTGTTATCGAACGAGCATTCTACAGCCCATTCCTTAATTCGCTCATTAACTGACATCACCACCAAAAGGTTTGAATGTAGAGTTCCCCAGATGGGTAGCAGAAGAGAACATAGGTATGGAGCAAACTACTACCCGGATGGTACCCAGGCTAATAAAGTGTACGATGGCTTAACTCATCTTTAAGGACTGTGACAATTTTCAGTAGCATGCATGTCGGATGAGCGACACAAAAGGGATTCAAAGTTTACTTCTTGTTCCAGACACTAAACCCGTTAACGAAAACCAGAGAACAATTACAGGTCAGCAATAATGAAGTGAGATTCTCACATGATTGCTTCTATGGCAGGTCGAGACACGTCATCGTCTGAGTCACCATTGGTCACGATGACGGCAGCCTTGGGCACGTCAGGGCGCGATCCGTCCCTCTCACCAAACCCGTACCGCATCATATCCCGCAGGGCCTGTCCTATGGGTCTGGAGCTACAGAATAACACAACTTTATAACGTTATTTGGGTATACACAAAACAATAAAATGATAATCTTCACTGTTTTGCATGTGCAGTAACAGGTATTGTGTGCAATATGTCAAAGGTGATGAAGACCCCTAAATTGTAAACAGTTCTCAGCTATGGACCGATCCCGATCAAACATCATATCGAACAAATAGAACCAGGTAGAACCCCCTGTTCTATTTCGAACACCTCCGTCAAAAACAGCCCCAGTGGGACAGAAATGGCCAAAGAAAAATTGCTATGTTATTCTTTGTTGAAGACTATATCCGCCTAGTGTAGTTGTTTTGGGAGGCAGAACCACTGCATAGCATTACATTGTTGATGGGGTGAATGCATGTGAAGAGCAGGGTATGTATAAGACACAGGATTATGTACTAGCAGATCTAGACTTTGTAGAAGAGTCCTGTTAGCTGGCGTTTAGTACAAGCTTCTTCTCCACGAGTGCCCGAGCTGCTTTTTCTCTTAATTTTGTTTTGTCATGACGCATACATGCAGCTGTTAGGCATGCAACAAACGCAGTAGAAACCCTGTCACAGATATATGTACCCTGGTTTCCACGTACATGGACCGCATGTCAGAAACCGGGCAACCAACAAAGTGATGCTATGCGGTGCCTCCCGCTGCTACTTTGACTAAACTTATAATGCCCTTACACACCTGTATCAGCCCCCTCCTTAGATAACTGTACCCAGCGGATGTAACCCTCAACAAAGAAGGCAGCGCAATTTTTTCGGCCCGATCTGAGAAGATTTAATGGTTACAAAAAGCTAAACCGAAGTCAGTCCTTATTTTCAGCAAAATAGCGGCGGCGGCCAGTTCTGTCCGACAAACGCTGTTTTTGATGGAGGTGTTCGAAATAGAACATGATCGAACAGGGGGCGGGCTTCGGGATTGGTCCATTGTCTCAATTAATGTAACAATGTCAAGACCAGCATTGCATGCTTAGGCCACACCAATTTAATTTCTTGGTTCACGGATTCGCTCGCTCCTATTTTTTGGAAAAAAAGATAAAAATAAAAATTACAACTCAGCAAATTTTCACCATTAATGAAACTATTCACCAACTTTCTGGTACTTTCTGGTGTAGCAAATTGGCCTTTACATTATAAGCTCCTTAAAGTGTGAGCACAGGTGCTGTTACTGTACAGTAATAGTGTTTTTGTTCTTTTTTCAAGCTGAAAACGTTTTATTCTTTATGTTTTGGATTAGCCCTTACCTTTACCCCAACCATTTTACAACTTTTATTTTCATTTTTATTTCGCCCTCTTGCTCCATATTTTTTATGAAAAATCCGTGAACCAAGAAATTAAATTGGTGTGGCCTTATGTCTCAAGGGCCTTCAGCTTTGACATATCATTCTTGTCATGGCACATGCTTACTCCGAACCATCAACATGTTTATACATGAGTTATCAATTCAGTTGAACACAAGCAAAAATTATTATATATGATAATAATTACGTTTCTAAAAGCAGTAAAAATGTGCATCACAAAACGAAAAGACTATCTTACTATTTTATTATTGAATTCCTAGCTTATTTGTTATGATCGTTAAGAGACTATGATGCAATATTTTGTGCAGATAACAAATCAATTTAGGTCTAGATTAGAGGAACAACATGATTGATTGTAAAATCCCTGTGGAGCAGCAAATCTTACCTGTTGGTTTGTACAAGTGCCATGTTTTGGATGTTGCCGATTGCTTCAGTAACAGACTCAGGAGTGGAGAACGAGTCCAGAGCAAAATGCTGCCAGACTCGTGACGACACCGTGAACACTGTCACCCTGACCGCACCAGACCCGACATCCAGATAGTCAACAACACTGTTGGTGAAGTTTAGGATCTTTTCAAACTGGAACTGTGTGACACCATCCGAGTTGTCAAGGATAAAAGCCAGGTCAGCAATAGCTTCGAATCTTGGTGCTGTGGAAAAATAGTGAAAGTCAATAATTGCACATCAGATTTCATCCTATAAGATCTTTAACAAGCTCAAAATATATCAGTATACATGATCTGAGTTTGCTGTTGAGTGTATACGTCTTGGTAGGAGACCAACTGAAGTTTCTTGGTGGTCTCACACCAATGTTTAATGCAGTAGAAGAAACCATTCAGAGTAGGGGTGTATAGCATTTCCATTAAAAGAGTAGGAGTTTACGTTACAGCAACAATGTGCTGATAAAAAGTTTCTTGGGGATATCATACCAATGTTTTGCAGTGGAAGAAACCATTCATAGTGGGGGTGTAAAACATAGTGATGCCAGCCCATTGAAGTGCATCTAAGAATCTGCTTGGATCCCCGACAGTAGGTATGTGTGGGTAAGGATGATCTTGCCAAGAAGACAATATGTTGGCTTTTTGTTGTTTGTTTGTTTGTTTTTCATGATTCCATCATCAACCTTTGTAAAAGACCAGATGTAATGTACAAAGGACAGAAACTGGTAATTATATTATAATTTCCCCATATACCCTGCTTTTCATGCAGTGTAAGGACAAATTTATTTTGAATACTTGGCTGTTGCATTGTGGTTGCTTGAAGTCTTTTGTACATACAATGTAGAAAGAAAAGAGTTTGCTTACGTCGTGCTGAGCTGAAGTAGGTGTAGTTTGGGTCCAGCAGACGAGGACCAATCACGCCTGACGACACAAAGGAGTTGTACTTGTCCCGGGTGCGAGTCGCGGCATAGTGCGGTGCACTGATCTTCAGGATGGCAAAGGTGGAAAAGAAGCTATAAAGGAACAAAATCATCATAATTATGATCAACATTTAAAAACGAAAAAAAATTAAATGAAAAAGTTTCAAAATGAAGAAACAAAACATCTGGTAAGAATTAAAACAAGTTCAAAGGGTCTTCATATCGAGTTAGATTTTCCGTTTTTCTGTTAGTGTCACTTTTTGTTCTCATTGTTATGACATCTATATTTGATATTTTTCCTGTAAAATTATCAAGATTCCGGTCCAATGCAAAATGATTATGATAATCATAAGGATGGCCTCGTTGGTTATTACACAAATTCTCCAACAGCCCAACTTACCCTGGCCTGAACTCGTCTAAGTCCACCTTGGCCAGTCCTCTCACAAGTGCCAACTCGGATGAGGCATTCTATAAAATAAAAAAAAATATTATCTTATTAAAATTCCTTTCCAGATTTAAACTTGAATCCATATCATCTTTTTGTCTAACTAGTTTACACATTTTATGGAAAATATGTTTTTTACATATAATTCATGTAACAACAGAGCTTAACATTTTCTTAGGTGCACCATGATATTACACTGTCTATTTCAAAGTTGTGGTAACTCCACTTCTTAGATAAAGATTTTCATGAAGAAATACCTCTACATTAGCAAGTAATTACGATGTAAATAAGAAATTATCTCTAAGAACTAAGGACAATAGAACATCGCAACATTTTTGGATTGGTTTGATTGTAACGTCCTATATAAAGATTCGACTCCCTGTAACTTATGATCCACTGCTCTCTGAGTCACGTGTTCTATCTGCATAACGTGACGTCATGGCAGCAGTGGATTGTTCTTTTCTTGACAGACTGGTGCTTTTCAGTCTAAAATTTGGGGGAGTCCAATTTTTGTGTTGAATATTACAGTTAAACTAGTGCAGGAAGATTGTAACATTTTGATTTCTTACCACAAAGATGTCCTCCTTGACAGCTGTGTAGCGCAGGGATGTTTCGTTACGCAGGTCGTCATGAAACCTCATGGTCAGGCGATAGGCTGCATAGTACTCCAGGTTACCTTGTAAAATCAAATGTCAGGGTATAACAGTTATTCACACATAAAATACTTAAACACTAACTTAAAGTTATTAAATACATGTACTTGGATGCTGTTTGAAAGCAAAGAACCAAGTAGACAGTTCTTAAAGTTGCAAAGTGCTAAAATGTATGCAAAAAAACGGTATTCGTACAACACACGACACGTTCACATCTAATAGCTAAGAAACTTACATTACATGAGACTTCTATCTAGCTGTGACATTGCGGCTACTTATGACTTGTGTAAGCCTTTGATTTGATAGTTATGATATCTTGTTAAGTGTAAATTAAAGTATTTCATGCTTTGTATGAAATTTAAAAGCTATCGGTCAAATGTTAGCTCGTAGCGCCATCGCGGTAAGATCGCCGCTCTGGGAATCAAGGTGTTGCGAAAATAAGCGTGATGACTTACCGAATCGGGTCGACCCCGGCTCGGTGGTAAAGCCGCCGATGTTGCCCGAGTCAACAGCTTCCGTTATACGCCGCTGTATCTCCGGCTGGGCCTCTTTCGTGGAGCAGACCTTAAAACCAACCCGAATCCGCCTATGGAAAACATACAGGCATGAGACGAGTCCACTATCAGGGATTGCTATACACGTATACCTGTGAGTTAGCCAAGGTGTCCAAAGATTTTGTTGATCTTGTTACATAAGTTCATCTGCCATCTACCATAAAGCAAGCAGTTCATACTCATGATCAACAAATTTGTACGAACTGTGCGTATGTCAAATTGTTTCCAACTGACAATCTTACTCTGCAATATGTGAAATATATGCTTCATTACGTAGAAATTTGTATCCGATACGAGAGAAAAGCAAAGCAACATTCCATACACATTACATGTATATCATTGAAAGTCTTTAAAAAATGGTCTATCAAAATTGTCTTCTTTCCAATCTTCCAACCTTTTGTTACCAAGTTTATCTTATTACCAAGTAAATCTATATTAGGCAAAGTAAGTAAAGAAAAGTTACATACACCGGAATGTAATAAGAAGAAGACTCAAAAGTCAAAAAGCAAGATTTTATCATCATCATTCACTTTTTCCAACCTGCAATCATTTCATATTAAACTTGATGAGTCCAGGGGAAGGGCTTGCAACATGTTACATTGCTACTGAAAGGAAACACGCGGACCTATGTGACACTAGGCTCTACAATGTAAAAACAACAGCTCAATATTTCCGTAAATTGATTAAAAAAATGTATTTAAAAGCCATGCTGCTACAGCTTAACAAGCTTAAACTATAATTCTGGACAACAGTTCAAAACGTATCGTGCATGAAACTGACGTGTACTTACACAACGTTGCGTTTCTGGCGGATGGCTTTCTGCAGGATTTTATCCACCTGTGCCCGAACCTTCTGAAACAGCTGCTCCCGACGTGCAGCTGCAGCGTCTTCAGCGGCAGAACCTGAAGAGAAACGTGGTTACATCTCATCAAAACTCTAAAACTATAATTTCCGTGCTTCATTACATATAATGTTGTTGTTTACGATTCCATTCTCGAAAAGGTAGATAGAGTAAACCCTGCTCCTCTCATCGGCCCAGTTAGGCCTAGGTCACAATTGGTCTTTCTAAGCTTTCGGAAATGAAAAATATGACAAGAAAGGAAAAAAAACACAGAACGTAGAAAAATTAGTCATGAGATATAAATTGTGTATATTCCTTGGCAAACACTTTTATTTTTCATTTCCGAAACATCCCGGCCGGGCCCCGTTTCGAAAATGGGACCTAAACCTTAGTCCGTAGTACTCCGTACTCTCAGTGAGGCAAACGTCATCTTTCCAAACCAGGTCCCGGTCGGGCTGTTTATTGTGCAAACGAAAAATAGAAATGTAGGCGTATACACAAATGATGCCCACGGTTATTCTCTTTACGTCTTGTGTAGTTTGGAATCTTTTATATCATACTTTTCGTTCCCGAAAGCTGCCCGGCCGGGCACCGGTTGAGAAGTGTGACGTAGGCCTGAGTCGTTGGCGGCGTTGCTGTAAACGAGCGATTTAACAGAGCTCTCAACAAATCCATCGATAAAAAAGGAATTTTTTTACGCTCCATATGTTTTGTTATATTTTAATCATACGTTTTAGTTTTGCATGTTATTCTCTTTATTAAGTCAAGGTAAAACAAATCTAATTTAGGACGCAGCGGCGCCGCTAACATGCCGCACCTACCCTGAAATAACACCATGTTAAGGCTTACGTCACATTTCCTACCCGGGGCCCGGCCGGGCTGTTTGCGGAATCGAAACATTTACGTTCATGCCAATAAATATGCACAATGCATGCTGTTGAATCATTTTCGGTCCGTTTTGTGTTGTTTTTGTCATTTATATGATATTTATCGTTCCCGAAAGCTGCCCGACGAGGCCCTTTGTGACCTTAGCCTAAGAGCCCCTAGCTATTAGCTCCACTAGAGGCGACCGAGGAATTAAACAGGGCGCTCAAATTAAAGAATTCAATTGATAAAAATAAAATTTTTATGCCGTGTTTTGTGTTGTTGTCTGCTGAGTCATATTTTGCATCGTACTCTAATTGTGAAATCAGGGTTTCGTTTGTCGAAACAATTTCTTCAGCCGCAAACTTTACCTAAGACAAAACAAATGCGGAATTCAAGTGGACTTGAATATTCGCACAACTGTGAGCGGGCCCTAAGACTAACAGTCGACGATCCTGAATCATACGTACATATGCGACAAATGCGAGACTTGCTAAGGTCACTCGGCTGTTCTATGCGGTAGTTATGACTTTAGTGGAAGCGTTTTGACACCATATACACCTCGGGCGGGTCATTAACCCTTATTTCTAGTTCTTACATTGCAATCTGATTTCCAGAAGTCTTGTATTATCATAGAAATTTCAAGCTGCACCATTGTCATTGATTTGACATAAAAACAAGCGACAACATGTCTGAAACTAAACAACGCCATACTGGCTTTTGGGTTGACCTCGCTTAGTACTCGTTCAACAAGACCTAACCATGTCTTCAGGGGAATAACCTTGATGACTAACATGTGAAAAAACATACCCCCAAACAGACTAAAACAGACTACAGAAACTATGTCTAGATCCGAGTTTAAGGAAGATTGTGTATAAGAATTACGTCAGACCAAGGACTGATATAACGTTCTTGGTCAGACCAGTAGACACAAAAATGAACCTTACGACTGTAAATGACGGGATACTAGTAAGTTTACAGCCAATGGGAGGTTCCCTATTTGATACGACAGAGAGGTTACAAGGGTTATCAGCAAAATAAGGCACACCCATGTGTTGGCTTATTCTATAGTGAATACATGTACAGGTTTAGACAGAGTGGCAACTAAGCCACGATGTCTTTCATATAATTCTTTGCAATAGTCAACCCGTAAAAGAATTGGGCACACGTGTACTGAATGAATATGCTATACCAGCATTCTATCATTTTCAGGGGTTCAAATTCCATGTGAATTTAGCTCTAGCTAGTAACAAAACATAAGCATAACGTAGAGAACCTTTTCTTTAGATCAATGGTGTCGGCTAGCTAAATGACATGAAATTGTTAACCAGTAAACTAATTGAAAAGCCCCCACCACCCGTCCCGCAATAGGGCAGGGAAAGTCATATAGGCACATTATACAAGTGTGAATCAAAAGTGGCAAAACTGTTCCACGCTGGGAGATCAGAAAAAATGATCTCTAGTTCAGTGCCTGACACACCTTTTCAAGAATCACCAATAATTATTTCTCGTCTTTCGTTTCGAAACCCAATTTTGATATTTCACAATCGCACTTTGACAAAGCTACAATGTTACATGACCTTGTACATGTAAACTCAACAGTTGACGTGGGGTGCGGTCACATACGCCGTGCGACCCTCACACGATCGCTAACTCGGCCCGGGAAAGTTTAAGACAACATTGCATGTAACCTGCAAAGTTCTTCTACGTATATCTTGCTAAACAAAAGGCTGTCTTAGACTTAGATCCTTGTCGGTTGCTGAAAACCCTATAATTGTGCGACGATTGCACAAGGTTTGTACTGTGCCCTAAACCAAAGTTGTTGCTCCCAAACAGTCAAATGTTTCTCTCACCTGTTGATTCAGCCAGTAACGGAGTCAGCAGGAAACACAGTACGACCAACAACACCGCTCGCCCTCCAAACATCCTCGGAAGGGCCGCCATGTTGCACGGTAAACGTACCTACAGCGAACCCGTCTTTCTTAGTCGGCCGTAGGGGCCAAAATGAAGCTACCTCCAAACCATACGCCCTTCAAACCCCTCGGGGGTTTTTCCTTTGTTAAAGCATACTTAGGTGGGGATGATTTGACCTGTTTAGTAACGTCAGAGGTGAATAAGATAATTATATGGTTGAGCGAACAAAAGCAGGCTAGCGAGGTTAGGGCTCTATGTTTCTACAAGGATGACGCCCTTAACCCTTCTGGTGTCAAAACGAGACTTGCGAGGTTTTAGGGCTCTATGTTTCTACATGGATCACGCACTTAACCCCTTTGGTGTCTCTATGTATCTACTTTGAATCTTTTGGAGGAGGCCTCTAACCCCTTTGGCGTGGAAACGAGGCATGCGAGGTTAAGGCTCTATGCTTCTCACCTCACCTCACCTCGCTTCTACTCTTGAATTTTTCGAAAGACGCCTTTAACCCCTTTGTTGTCAAATTAGATTCCCTCATTTTAGACACATGAGTAGCACTGACAAGTTTATATTTCTCATGCGTTTTGACAAACCGACAATAGCGAAACCCATACAGTCCTACATTTTCACTATTTCCAAGAAGCGATAGGAAGCCGAACTTTTGTGTTAGACTAGATTTGTGACACTTTTATGTATGTATATATCCTGACTTGTTGTGACCTGTACTTGGCCCGGTTGGGCAAAATTGTACAATAAAGGTCTTCATTCATTCAGTCAAAGCGAGGTTAGGGCTCTATGTATCTACTTTGAATCTTTTGGATGACACCCCGTATCCCCGTGGTGTCAAAACGAGACTGGCGAGGTTAGGGCTCTATGTTTCTACTTTTGAATCTTTTGAATGGCGCCCGTAACCCTTTTATATCAAAACGAGGCTAGTGAGGTCAGGGCTCTGTGTTACTACTTTTGAATCTTTTCTCCCTTGGTGTCAAAACAGGGCTGGTGAGGTAAGGGCTCAAAATTCCTACTTTTTAATCTTTCGGATGACGTCTCTATCCCCTTTAGTGTCAAAACGGGGCTAGTGAGGTAAGAGTTCTATATTTTTGCTTTTAGATGACTCCATTGACCCATTTGGTGTCAAAACGAGACTAGCAAGGTTAGAGCTCTATATTTCTACATTTGGATCTTTTGGATGACGCCCGTAACCCCTTTGGTGTCAAAACTAGGCTAGTGAGGTAAGAGTTCTATATTTTTGCTTTTAGATGACTCCATTGACCCATTTGGTGTCAAAACAAGACTATCTAGAATAGGGCTCTATGTTTCTAACATTGAATTTTTCGAATGACGACGTCGACCTTAACCTCTTTGGTGTCAAAACGAGACACGTGAGTTTAGGGTTCTATGTTTCGAATACTACTGCCGTAGAATGACAGAGTCAATTTCAAAATCGAAGAAGATGCGAAAGAACGGAAATGAAGAATATACTGGTGGGTATACCTTTCTACCTGTGTTTAGGCATTTGTTCCACCTTCCTGGTGACAAAGATTTCATGACAAAGCTTTAAGGTAACTTAACTTTTTATTAGTTGCAATCTCGCATCAGTTTTGGACCTTGTCCAGAACAAGAGATCTATCAAAACCAGACGTTCCCCTGCGGTACCACAGAAAGATGCTAGGTGACCATAATCTCATCATTTCTTCCTTTTGCCAACCTTACTATTCTCTAAGCAAACGGCTCAGTTGGGAGGGATAGTAGTGGCGGGAATTTTTACGACTGCCTCCTTTCTTTCTTTCAAAAGCCTCCTTTCTTCCTTTCAAAAGAAGGCAGACTTAAGAACTCTCAGCCACCTCAAGCCCCCGACTTAAACCTCTGCTTGGATATCAAAACCAATAACATACCAAATATGAAGATCCATCCACAGCTTCTCGAGTTATGCTGGTAACAAACACACGAACACAAACACAAACACAAACACAAACACAAACACACACACACACACACACACACACACACACACACACACACACATATTCATTGCATGAAATTAAACAAAAAGACCATCGGTAAACGTTATCACCCTTTATTACAGCCAGGTCCATTACAATGACGGCAAGCGAACCTTTACACAGAGAACAACACTCTTGATTTGAAATACATGTAATACAATATGACAATACACAGTTGCCTATAGAGTGAGTATATAAATGGATTACAGACCCAGCAGTATGTTGTTACTTTATCACGTTGTCAGACATGTTATTATCAATCAGAGATAAAGGATAATATTGCGTATATAGTGAGATATGATCATGAGCTTCCTTCTTCGAAAAAGACGTGGTGTTCTTATGTTTTTTTGTTCTTATCTAGACGACGTCATGTTATGGCACCTGCTATTAGGAGGTTGAAAACGAATTCCAGGCATCTCAACCTCTTGAAGGATTTGATGATAACCTGTAAAAGAGTGAAAGTAAAGTTAGAAAGATGCTGTGGTTTCTCGCCTCTTTGAGTATGACCTGCTTCGATAATAACTAATTAATGTGAATATTGTGTTTCAAACGTCTTTTTACTTCTCTATGTCAGTGTGTGTGTGTGTGTGTATGTGCATTTATGTATGTGTGTGCGTGTGTTTGTGCGTCTTTGTATGTGTACGTGTGTGCGTGTTTGTGTATATGTGTGTGCGTCTGTGTGTGTGTGTGTGTGTGCGTCTGTGTGTGTGTGTGTGTGCGTCTGTGTGTGTGTGTGTGCGTGTGTGCGTATGTACGTGTGTGTGTGTGCGCGCGCGCGCGTGTGTGTTTTAATTCAGCACAAAACTCCTTAATATTCATCGTATAAATCATGCTTTTTTGACGACGCCTCAGGGGAGTCGTCAAGTGGTATATGTTGCATTCAGTCTGCAAAAATTCTAGGAATTGCACAGGCATTTTTCCACAGGAATGCTAGTACTCCACAACAGTATGCTGGGAATTTGGGTCATGTCCTAGAAAGCTTGGACCTGGGGGATGGTTGGGTCAACTCAGGTCAACGGATAGGGATAGACATATACCACAGGTAGACAGAAAAGGTTACATATTAAGGCAATAATCTTGAAAGTTGGCAAATGGTAATTATATTCAGAGCCAAATGTAATTTTCATGTCATGTACTAAAGGTATATCAAGGCCACACACTAGTAATTTTCATGGCATATACTAAAGGTATATCAGGGTCACACACTGGTAATTTTAATGGCATATACTAAGGTTATATCAAGGTCACACATTGGTAATTTTCTTGTCATATGCTAACGATATATCAAGATCACACACTGGTACACACAGTGTCACACAAACATACAAAATCATGTGTATAAAATACAATCACACAAACACAGACACATTGACACTTAAAGGCAGTACTGGAAATCCGTTGCATGTGGGATCAGGGGGATGGTTGGGTCAAGTCAGGTCAAGAGGTAGGGAATGCCATAGATTCTTGGAATTGTAGAGGCATGTTTCGACGGGCATGTATGGAATGTTAGCTTGGCATGTTTACAGGCATGTATGGAATGCTAGCCTCTCGATGAATATGAAATGGAATTTGGGACATGTCCTAGCCTAGAGAGAGCATGGTTGGTAATTTTCTTGGTCCGAATCACATTTGTTAGTGAGTAGCTTAACCACCAACAGCAATATTAAGAGTCGATGCACGAAACTCCCTCTGGCTTTTACCTCTGTCACAGACACAGCAAAGCATCCTCTAGCTGCCCCACAAAAACACCCCCTGCCTTGAAGGTCTGATGCAAGTATAAAGAATTCTCTTCTTCACTATATAAACTACAGCTCTCTCTCCCTGTAAACCACCTTGCTGTACATGTGACCTCACACTGCTAAGTATCTTGTCAGATTTCCAGATGTTCGCTAACTAGCTTGGTTCATGATAACTAGCTTGCTTTGACAGATCTGGGACAACGGGTGTTTTCTTACAGTTCTGGTACTAGTAAAATGGCCGTTTCTGTAAGGCAAGTAAAATTCAGCCACTAAGTCAACACAATAGATCCCCGTATCTTGCTTCTTTCGAAGCTGGTTCAGTGAGTGTCATTTGCGTCTGCTAACATTGTGGTAATTTTCATGTCATATACTAACGATATATCAAGATCACACACTGGTACACACAGTGTCACACAAACATACAAAATCATGTGTATAAAATACAATCACACAAACACAGACACATTGACACTTAAAGGCAGTACTGGAAATCTGTTGCATGTGGGATCAGGGGGATGGTTGGGTCAAGTCAGGTCAAGAGATAGGGAATGCTATAGATTCTTGGAATTGTAGAGGCATGTTTCCACGGGCATGTATGGAATGTTAGCTTGGCATGTTTACAGGCATGTATGGAATGCTAGCCTCTCCATGAATATGAAATGGAATTTGGGACATGTCCATTCCTTTACAATTCCTATGAACCTTAGGGAACACAGTACGCTGGGTATGCAAGTCTCCCCCCCCCCCCCCCCCCCGAATCTGTTCCAGATGTATCTCTGGTATGCAATGGTGGAAGATTTCACCATTGTGCTGTACCTGGTATAGAACAGGCTGGCTGTAGGTTTATGTTACATGCAGGTGGGCTAGTATATTGTGCCAGGGATAGTGTGACAGGGAAGTTCCAGTCTATTTCTGATTTGAGCTGTATTGTTGTACCCTCAATCGTCGTCATGGCAATAATACATTTTTATTGCCAGTCTTGTTTTCTTTTTACTTTAACTGGTCCTAACTTTACAGGGCTCCGTGTTGTGATTGATTTCTCTACCGGGAAGCGACCTTCGGGAGTGGACTATAGCGAACAAGGCTAAACTCCAGGCTAGCGTTCTCTCCATAGTCTAACACCGAAAAGAGGTGTTGATTACACATAATTGTACAAAATGCGTCCTCTCACCTCACCCTAGAGTGGACGCCTGCAGTAGTAGCTGACTTCCAGGTACTTGCGGGTCCCCTTGCAGGGGTCTCCAAAGACGTCATTACTTGCGGTGACCCTGCAGGCTCTCTTCCCGTTACAGTCTTGCCGGACGATCCGGAGACTGTTGCCGGCGTAACAGCTCAGGGTCTTGATACTTCCCCCGCAGAGGCAGGAGGAGGTCCGGCCGTAGTTGGCGGCGACCACCACGATCTCCTCCCCACCTCCGCAGTTCAGGACCATGGTCTCATGCTCACAGGTCACGATATTCACTGGGAAACAGAATTTTTCAAATGAAGCACTACATACATCACAGTAAAGGTGGACTCTCACTGCACTTGCGGCACCGGTGCGGCACTGCGGGGTTCGTAAATGACTCAATGAATTTCAGAGATATATAAAGAACGAATTTTCTTTCGTTTTGTGTATTTTGTTGTCTTCTAAGTCATACTTTTACGTATTACGCAGTATCTGTATTATGAAAAATCGCGAAAATAACAAACAGTGCCGCAGTGAGCGAACCCCGCAGTGCCGCACCGGTGCCCCAAGTGCAGTGAGAGTCCACCTAAAATGTTATGACTTCCCCTAAAATCAAGCCTGCCCTAAAGTTTTAGTCTTTTTAAATCAAGGCCTACCACAAGGCGTGTCTGCGAAACGGACTTGTTACATTCAAGCGGGTTATACTGGTTCTGGCTTCGGTCCCAGTTGCACCGGTGCCCGTCAGAGATCTATGCGTAGCCCCGGCCGGGCTCCGAAGCCACACCGGTGGTCTACCAGATACCGGGGGCACACCCCTCGGTGTATCCCACGGATAGACGGTGTACCTCACGGATACATCCCGACGTCTATTCGTTCCCGGGACGTCCCAGAATGACTTTAAGTCGTACTCATTTATCTATGCACATGTAGATCAACTTTACAGCTGCTTCGTTTATTTTGAACCGACCGAAAATTGATGCGTGCGTTGATATCGATGTCATCCAGATAATCAAATCAACATGGCCTAATAAAGAAATCAAGAAATGGCCCGTATTTACGTTGTTCGCTTGGAGCGAAGAAAGCAGCCAACACGAAAGCTAGAACCACGAACGTCTTCATGTTGAGATCTTTAGAATCCTGTCGGAAGATAAGAAAAAGGACAAGGTCATTATGTGAAGCTCACAGGTCAAGGTAAAGACCTATTTAAGTTATTCAAGGTCTAATGTTACAGTGACGTTTCTTCTAGCTAGCTGGTACTTGTAGCTGTAACAATTTCCTTGTTCATCTGGTTTTCTTTCTATTGCAAAAACAATAAGCCGTCAGGGGGCCATACTTACACCATTTACTCCCTGCCCAAAGAGCTGTCCACTATTCCAAAATCATGAACCTGGCTCGTCCAGAAAATTTCACCTCAAAATTTGATGCTCCGTTGCAGTACCGTTGGTGCTCGATAGGAAGCTCATCATTAAACTTGACCTTCCCTTTGGTGACCCATACCCATACTCCAAATATCACGCACAGCTATCCACAGCTTCTCTATCGAGATATGCTGTTCCCAAATAAACACACATACGTACAGGCATACATACATAGCATAGCCGGACGTATACATCGACTCCTGCGCCCAAGTCGGGTTTCAGAAAATTTCTCAATCAAAAAGCATTCAGTTTTGCCTGATACAATGTAATACGAATTCAAATCGTTGTGCCGAAACATTTCATTGCCCATACAAACAAGAAAAATCTTGCCATCAAGAAAGGCAAAGACAAATCAAACTGCATGCAAGACGGCACTAACCTGTGTCTTAAGAAAAGAATGAACCGGCAGCCGAGTCACTGTGTCTTCTCTCGAACACTGTATCATTTGAAGCAAGACCGACCTTTTATAGTTCTTCTCAGTGGACTTGGCAAGGAAGTACTACAAAAGAAAACGCCAGCGGCTTTCTCTTTTGCAAGGGATGTGTCATAATGCAGCATTTTTACGCTTCCTGCCAGCTAGCTGGTAGTCGCAGCTGTGAAAACTTCCTTGTCGTCTGCCATTTCCTTCTATTCGGATACACCATGTCAGCACTACACAATTCAGCCGATAGGCTGCTTTGTTCTACACATAAATCATTCTCTCATTCTCCCACAAAAATAATAGTATTCAACAGGATGGTTAATCGTAAGATCGTGTGGCGTAATCGGCAGTGCTTTTTGCTCAGGCACAAGAGGTCCCGAGTTCGAATCCTGCCATGTCACCGATCTTGTGCCCTTGGAAAAGGCCCTTTACACGGCTTTCCTCACTTCACTTAGGTGAAAAATGAGTACCTAGCTTCAGCTATACTCGGGCCGTCCCTCGGATAGGACGTGAATGTATGTCCGTGTTCGGAGAAAGCCACACCTCGAGCACGTTAAAGAACCCACTGTGAAACATGTGAGAAACAAGAAAGGCCTCTATTAGAATACTAGTAAATTCAATATTGTTGATAGTCGAGCGGTAATGTATTTTTTTTTCTTCAGAAATGCCTCTTCTCCTTGCATGTATCATGGTAGCCCTTACTTCTCGTTTACAGACCGGATGTATAAACTTGGCCAGAAGCTGCTGTCTGTTAATATGTATTCGTCCATCACACTGTGAGAGGGACAAATCAACCACTTCGCCCTTTCTGGGTTGTGATTTTGTCAGCATGACCCGCATCCCAGCACTTCCTTTTCGGGTCGACGACCATGTTGTAGCATACGTATTCTTAGAAAGGACCCAACAAAGAAATTCAAGCATCATTGAAGAGTTAACTTAGGACCAGCTAGCTTTTTCCTGTTCACTTTTAGTTCAGCTTGAGTCAGCAGAAAGAGTACAGTTCCGACATGAACATCATATCCAAGCATGCAGTTAACAGGGCCTTAAGTTCGCGGGGATTTAATTTCGCGGTAGCGGGAAAAAGTACTTTTCGCTGTGGTTTTAATTTCGCAGTAGCACCATGCACTGTAGTCTATTACTGTTATAGAAAAATGTTCGCGGTGGTTTTAAGCTCGCGGTAAAGCGGCCACCGCGAAAACCGCGAACATTAAACCACCGCCAAAGTTTCTGCATTTACAGTAACGTCCCTCTGGTACAACGAAATGTTCAGGCCATCTAAACATCGCTGTTTGTGCGGTGTTTGCTAATCAACACCATTGTAATTTGCCTGTCTATGTTACTAATCTAGTTGTAACGGAATTGTTTTGAAGGACGTTCTTGCCTGTTCGAAGTTTCGGTATTGGCATTTCAAGGCACGTTTCGGGCACTAACAGGAAATTCCGGTCCGATGGGGTTGCAAGAGTTGACTGGAGGGCAAAATTGCTTACACCGCGCGACAGGAAGTACCGTTGACTGGACTTGAGTATTGATCATGTATACTATTGTGATAAAGACAGTTTGTACAAGGGTACGAAATAATCTTCACAACAAGTAATTATAAGGCTAGCGTCACATTTCCAAACCAGAGCCCGACCGGGCTGTTTGTGAAAACGAAAAATAGAAACGTATACGTTAACATACACACAAATAATTTATGATCACGACTAATCTCTTTACGTCTTGGGTAGTTTGGTGTCTTTTATATCAAACTTTTCGTTCCCGAAATTTAAAGCTGCCTAGTCGGGCTCCGGTTTGCGAATGTGACAAGGATTTTCAGATGAGTAAAAAAATACTGCAAGTGGTTTTGATCACCGACTCATTTTTTATTGAATAAGGTGAAACTTTGCACAAAGGTAAAGGCATATATCCTAGATGGAAATATCTAAATGTGTTCTTCGTTAGTTAATTGAAAAAGCCGATGACTACACCTTTGGAAGCCCGTAGGAATAAAAGCAAGGGCCAATTAACGTGCAATTAAGACTATTCCGAACAAATATTTTGCTTTTGTTGGATACTGAACCTACACATGTTACAAGCTGCTTTTCTCTATACGCCACATTCATACAATTCAACAATCTCGCACACAACCACAATTTCGTAAACTTAAACACAGATCTAAATCTATTTCCCCTAGTACTTGTTACTAGTTCAAGTAACCTCCTACATTTTCCTGTTCAGAAACGTCACAAACTGCAAACACCCGGGTGTAAACACGTACCTACCATTCACAGCACAAAGTTCGTCCCTTAGTTGACCTTCTACCTTTGTTCGACTTTTGATATTTCAGCAACGCCGATTGTTATCATTTTTTTCAAATAGTCGAGCAGGAAGTATTGTTGAAGCCGCAAAGGGCAGAACTGATCAAACATACGCTAAAATGTCTCTTATTTCGGTCTTTTTCGGGTTCGTTCTAATCATCGAATGCGGTGAAGTCATGGGTAAGTACATGTTTTGTGATAGGAAGAGGAGAGAGAAGCGAACGGTTGAATTGCTCTCCTATACGTGGTGACGGTGACGGGCCTACGTGACTGCCCAATAGGAATACGGAATACTTCCTTCTTAGGACACTTTTAATGAATTAGCGGTACGATTTTCTATGTTTTATTCAGGGAAGTCACATATGTTTACTGTCCATTAAAACGGTAACATGCAGGTATACAATGCATTGGTCATCTATTGTATCAGAACATTACTGTTATGTGTTCCAATATTATGTACAAATCCACGTATTTAGGTTACTATGTAAGGGGTTAGTCTTAAGGGCAGTTTTCTGAATTGTGGATCAATGTATACGTAACCATTCAACAGTGTTTGTATTTTGGAATGTTTATATGTTTCAAATGTATAGCAAACGTATGAAAAAAATCATAAAATAGCGTACTTCTGGTACACTAAATTTCGTCACATTACAGATTTAATTTTACATGAAGGCAATGAAAAGTGGGAATCTGAAGTGTTAGTTTCTCACTTCCCTAGAAATACATATCTATTTGAAGCGGACACAACGTCCAATGTCATGAATATAAAAGTAAATTATCTGGGAACTCATTTATCGGACTCTATTGCTCTTCACGTTTTATTCCAAATCTATTTAAATCCACAGGAAGCATGACAGATTTCATACTTGTTGCTGACCGAGGTAATAGAGCCATCTACAAGGTTAACCCTACATCAGGGTCAAAGGAAACACTTCCCTTTGGTCCTTTGCCAAATCCTGTCGCCCTGGACTATGACAAAACTTCCGGTTACCTTTACTGGACCGACGTGTCGGGTCACAAAATAATGAGGGCTTATCTAAACGGAACGGGTCTGGAACCTATAGTCACTATGAACGCCATCGGTAAGTTTGTACAGTTTTAAAATGCGGAAGCATTCTCACCGTTTTGTTTGTTATATTGCGCTAATATAATTGCTTACTAGTGATGAATAGATTGTGTACATTTGAGGTCATTTGCTTGGAAATGGTGAAATATTATCGTTGCTTATATCTAAAAAGATTGGACTTTACAACTTGAGACGTATATTATTTGGTTAGAGGAGACCGCGAATGAACATCTATTATGAAAATAAGGGTTTAAACATCATGTTCATGATAAATAAGATAGTGTACAACAAACTGCTTGTACTCCAACAATGATACATGAATGCCAAACTGACAAAATACGAATATTTAATATGAGATGTTTTGATTCTTGTTTGCTTTTTGGCGACGCCTCAGGGGCGGAGGCATTTTCTACAGTATTACGATCGCTTTGAAAGAATTTAGAAAATTCCACGAATGCATTCCCTTGGGAATTGATTTTTGGCTAAACCGCAGGGGCGTCGTTCATACAGTGGTAATTGAGGACTATTCTAGCTGTTTGAATGTAAGTTCATCTGTGACGGTAGTTAACATAATGATACAATTTTTAAGACTTTATATCCGTACACAAAATAAAGCGCTTACCAACAAGCTTTCGATCAGTCCTCTAATCCTTCTCAAGTTAAAACATCGGAGGTGGCGCAACACATCCATAGAATCTCCGGGACACTCTGTGGATTTTGACAAGGTGGAGATATTTGATTCCGAACAGGATTACTTTCTTAGGGGAGTGAAAGAGGCTATTTACATCAGAGCCCACCAACCTTCCCTCAACCGAGACGGGGGCCGATACCGACTACCAAGCACCTTTGACCCTTTACTGACGTCACACTTCCGTTCCGGAAGTGCGACTTAGGTTTTGGGTCATTACAACTTGAGAAGGATCAGAGGACTGATCGAAAGCTTGTTGGGAAGCGCTTTATTTTGTGTACGGATATAAAGTTACATTACTGTTATTTTTCTTTGTTGAGGCATTTTTTGTTTTCAGGATTAATGATTTAAGGGAACGGTCTTTTCACATAGCCGGGAATGACAGCGCTCCTTGCATATCATAAGCCGTACACACAGATTATTACTAGTACGATGTTTCGCATGCTTTATGAATTTGCAATGAAGACCAATATGTCCCAGCTTTTTGCCGTTATGTCTTCTATAAGCCTGTACTTTTTACAATATGGAATGAAATGCTGTCAAGAAGTTATCGTTCGAAGTCATAGAGAGCCTGATTAAGAGGGGTAGAAAAATAAAATGTTTTAAAGAAGACAAGACCAATATAGCACAACTTTTGCCAATATCTTTTGAGCTTAGCTTTTTCAAGGTGGGATGATATGCTTTCACGAGGTCAAAACAAAATAATGAAGACCAATGTGCCACAAAGTTTTGTCGATATCTTTTTATGAAACATGAAATGATGTGCTTTCAGGTTGTTGTC
>NC_049990.1:14731207-14739835 GCF_000003815.2 Branchiostoma floridae | reverse complement strand
TGGTTTGACGTTACTATATACTAGTAATGCTGGCCTCGCTAACCTCGTTCTTAGCTGAGGATCTCTCTTTCTCTTCTGAACTGTAATCTCTGACTCTCTGTCATACAAATACATTATATCTCGTGGTCACATTTTGGCGTATCAAACATACAGGTCTTGTCACACCACAAAACAACGGTTATTTCATCTACGGTCCATTCATATACATATAAAATCAACTACTATAATGTATACACTAAAATACATATTCGTGATATCAACATTCAATCAATCAGTCAATCCGTGAATTCTATAATTGGTGTCATGTCAGGTTTTCTATACATCTACAAGTATGATCGCAATCTATCGGCTGTACGTCTTGGCTCTGCTACTGGCCTCTACTTCCCTCATGTTGCCCTCCTTCTGTCGATGGCGCTGTTCTGGATGTTGTGTGGCTCCCCTCTGTTCAGAATTTTCAAGCCGCACAAACGTATATTCTGGCTCCTCTCAGCGATGACCACTTCTCCTGAAGGGTCTCGACCTACTTCCCTTGTGGCGGTAAGAGTCTCTATGTTGGGTGTGGCGGGAATGCGTCGTCCTGATGGACATGATATACGTCTGTCAGGAACACCTCGCCGTCGTCGCTCTTGTCCGGTAGGTTGACCTGTGCGTTAGATCACGAGAGAACACAGTTTCACCCGTTTTATATACTATAGTAATATAATAGTGATGCTAGCAATAATGGATTATTGTAAAGTCACACTAATGAATTTGTTACTATCGCTGCACGTCTGTTGGTGTTCTACATGGACTAAGTCACCACATGGATGGCCGTCACAGTTAGCTAATGTTAATCTCAGGAGCTGATGTACGTAGGGAGAACGCACGCAGAGAACAAAGGTTAAAATTGAAGTACAAAAACAATTCTCTTCTCTTTCTTGTCAATTCGTAGCAACCAGAAAGCACTGTAGAAATTAGAACTTTTCTTCGGCATTCATGAGTGAGGTAAGCTTATCTATGCCTTGTTAGCTGAAATGCAGTGTACTGATTTTGACTTAGTTGCCTAAAGTTGTGCTAAGTTGAACTTTGGTTACTCGACTGATTGGACCATCGTGCTTACTTACCTTGACGATATACCGAAAGACGTTTACCCGCAGCTGCTTCGAAGATTGACCTACTGGAACCGCCATCGTCTGACGTAATCGTCATGTACGTATCCCTGCGGCGTTGTAACTGTGGATAAGGACGAAGAGGGAACAGCTGACCGTTACTGGAATATTCAACTGGAGAGTATATTTGGAAAGGCCGGAAAATCCGCACAGTACAATGTAGACAGCTACAAAAATAGAGATATAGAATAAAATTAAAATCCTTATGAATATGGGCTAGCATATAGCATGGTAGCATGGATTTCAGACTCCCGGCCTCATCTAAAAAAAATCTATCGTGTGGGTCTAACTCGGGGGAGGAGTCTAATGTAGAATTTCCTTCGGGACATTGAGCATTGGAGTTGACCTGTGTAGGCCCTGAAAACAGTCTGATTGTTTTCATTGAATCTGACTGTTTTTTTTCTAACAAAGCAGTATCTTATATACTTACCTACCCTTACATTGTGGGATTTATTACATTACTTTTTGACAATCTTAAGATAATATTATATTCAAATCTTTCTGTAGCATCGAGTCTCTTGATAAATTTGGTATGAAATATCGTCTGGTTTTCAGAAGTAAATAAGTCAGCCCTTCAAACAAGATGTGGATTTTTCTCTTCGCCAATGGCGATGAGTATGTTTTTGCCGACTTGGGTCTGTATGTAGGTCAACGACATATAAGTCGAGAAATTGTGGATGGAACTTTTTTATTTTTTGTAGGTGTGTAGCGGTTGTGTAAAGGCATACCTAGTTTGAAAATGGTTTACCTGGCGTTTTCCTACGGTACAGCAGCGAGCTTTGTATTTTTTCGAGGTTTGTTTCAGGAAGCATAAGTCAAAATGCAGCTGGGCGATTTCTACTATATTTGGTAGGTGTGTAGCGGTTGTGTAAAGGATTGTCATGTGCGAGCATGGTTTAGCTAGCTTTTACCTATGGTGCTGTAGCTGGGTTTGTATGTAAGTGCTTTTGTCTGTATGCAAGATAACTCAGGATGCGTTTGATGAATGCTAATGATATTTTGTTGATAAGTAGGGGACATAGAAAGGAAGGTCAAGTTCGATAATGGGCCTCCTGGCGACTTGTTTTGGTACTGCAAGTGAGCGTCAAAGCTTGCGCTTAAATTTTCCAGAAGTGCCAGCATCATTATTTTTTAGTGGTGGATAGCTGTTGGGACTAGGAGTGAACGGTGTAATTTTGGGCCCCCTAGCAGCTTGTTTGGAACTGCAGTGGGTCTTATAGCTCGTAACTTTTAAGAAGGATAACTCCAGAGGAGATTGTTGGATAGTCTTTGTTTTTGGTATGTAGTTACTTTGGGTGATAATGAACATAATGAGATGCAAATTATATAAATCTCTATCTATTTGATATAATTACTTAGGGAAACTTCTATATAGGTTAAAATATACTTGTGACGGAGTCACCCGAAAGAACTTGAATCAGCCCATAGATGTCTAAAAATAGAGAAAAAAGTAGGTCAAGACAGCTGGTCTTGACAAGCATGAAATTCTCATTGACCAGGGATGCTACCCGAGGTCATCTTTGGTCACAGTCAAAGGCCCCCTAAAATCGGGTTCGCTTAAAAGGCTGGGCTGTCTACCAGGCCAGGCTTCCTGGCCTGTCTACCTGGCCTGGCTATCACGTCAGGCTACTCAGATCCCCCCATTCATAGCCCCATCATATGGCACTCAGCCAAAATAGCTGATTGACAGGCATAGTAATTGCTAATCTCCTGCCAGTGACCTGAGGTTGGCCTGTCCACCACTGGCTGGGCCCTTGGGAATGTGTCTTGGAGGCCTTCCTTGCAGCCTTCAGGATCTGTCAGGAACACAAGTACCAGTACTGTGTGTATGTGTGTATGTTTGTGTGTGTGTGTGTGTGTGTGTGTGTGTGTGTGTGTAAGAATGGGCTTGCCAGCAACAGAAATTTGTTTCTTTATTGAATATTTATCTTCTAGAATAGAAACTATCTCAGCTCGTACAACAAGAAGGAAGAGCATAAAATTGATAAATCACTGTAAAGCTAAACTTGTACTGACCAAGGGGGGTATAATTACATGTACCTCCTTGTTCTCTTTACTAGTATGCCATGTTGACATATACAATCTCGGTAGTCACATAGCCTTTTTGAGGCTGTGGATTGTTATCCACTGTACAATTTTTGTGTCCAGGACAGAGCCCAATCCTCTCCTAACTGCCAACAATCTCTCCGACCCCTTTGTGTGGAGTGGGGAAAATACTGTAAACAGCACAGATTTTGTGACAAGTCAAAGGATTTAGATTTAAATAGATATAGATTTGAACCCAGGACCTCTGTTTTCTAGGTCTAACACCCTAAAAAATTTACCCAAGTACTTGAATGTGTCCCTGACACGCTGCAATGAAGGCCTCCCAGACACATTCCCGAAGGGTCCAGCCAGTGGACAGGCCAACCTCGGGTCACTAGCAATGTTGGAGATTAGCAATTGCTATGCCTGTCAATCAGCTATTTTGGCTGAGTGCCATATGATGGGGCTATGAATGGGGGGGGGGGATCTGAGTAGCCTGACGTGACAGCCAGGCCAGGTAGACAGGCCAGGTAGCCTGGCCTGGTAGACAGCCCAGCCTTTTAAGCGAACCCCCTAAAAGCAATACTATTCGGCCAGGCTGGAGCTGGTAGAGTCTGATTTTAACAAAACACTATAAAGTTGCGCTGGAAAGTATCACAACATTGTACATCATTTCCTTGTCACCAGTTCACCGAGAAGGTTATGTGGTTTTTTGGAGGGCATTTGTGGGTTTGTGAGGAACACACGTTCATGCAGTCATTTTCTATTGGGGTAGGTACTATCTAGTAATACATGATAAGACGTTAAAGTCTTAATAAAGGCATGATTATTTGGCGAAGAGATGTGTTTGTCGAACTCTAGTTCAAAATGTTCTTGCGCAACGGCTGTTGGTCGACGTTTTGTGATAAATGTTTGCTTCATACAGTACATAGTGATATGTTTGGACATGTTCAACAATGGTTAATCCCATGGTGGTTTAGCTAATTAACGCTTTAAATACTAGTACAGCTACGATATAGAAAAACACAGAGGCAAGGTTTTCCGTATACTGGGTACGAGAGACTTTGAAGGCGGACCGGTTTGATTATATGTTACTAGCTCCGATAACTCGGGTCCTAAATCCCTTAAGTTACCATAGATATGCCTCGTCTAGGTCTCGACTTTACAAGACTTGACGGTCAAATGTTGAAGGTTTGGACAGACTATGGATGCCAGCATTAATTCCATAAGTGCTTTTAAATGTGACACGGCGTGGTTTAACTACCCAGCGGAATCGCTGATCTATGTTCACGAAAAGTTGTCGTAATTTACACAACTTCAGTCACAAGTAACCATACATTCATCATACACAAAGTTATACACATATACAAAATCACACTGGAAAGGAAGTACTTGAACAAAGAGAATTAAAGCGGAACTTATGTAGCTTGAGGTCCTTTTGCAGACGGTTTTCTTCTTGGACTGAAGAGTTGGGTGGTTGTACAGTGCGAGATACTGTTTATGTACACCACCACTTGATTAGGTCAGCTGTATATCAGCCGAATTGCCTGATGAAGTTGTACGAAGTTGACTGGGGTTACTCGACACACGGGATCATGATGTTGACTTACCTCGATGACATACAAAAGGACGTTGACCCAAACTGCTTAGACGATTCATTCATCACTTGGGAGTCACCACCGTCTGAGATGGTCACCACATACGACTGTTCGGACCCCAGTGGCGTTGCGACTGCCGACGGGAAAGATGGGGAAATAGCTGACCGTTACTGCAATGTACTAGTATAACCAGAGAGAATATTTGGAGAGGCCGGGAACCACGTCGGAACACGAAGACAGGTGGATGAAACGTTAACCAAAATTTCGGCGTCCTCTTGCACATTGGCAAGATAACAGAAACTAGAAAGGCCGACATTTGCTTCAGAGCAAATACAGCATATTTCAGCCATACCCGTTCCCATGCAAAATTGAACTGTTCCAAATCACCCCTGTGCGGAAATCGAACATTCTAACAGTAACTTCTCGAAATGAACGACAAGAATGAATCTTACAAAATTCCCCCGTTCAAGAATGGACTCCAGTGCACCCTATGTGAATTTTCACAATAGACCAGTCCAGAAATACTCCCACTGAAACCTTGGCCTTTTGAATAAGAAACCAAATCCAAAATTGAATTTAGCAAAAAAGGTCCCAGTGCATGAAAAGGTATAATAGACCAGTCTAAAACACTTCCACTAAAAATTGAATTTTGAATCATCACCCATTCAAAACTGAATTTGAAAAAAATCCCCCTTCCGTGTGCAAAAAATGGACTCTTACATGTAAAGTAGAGCAGTCCAAAAATAAATCCGCTAAAATAGGACTTTGACATAATCACTGAAGTCCAAAAAAATGTATTTTTAAAAAAGCCCCCCTCAATGCAAGAATGGACTCTTCCAGCACACACATGTTAAATTGCAAATTAGACCAGTCCAAAAATACCCCTACTGAAAGACGTTGACAAACTAGAAGTCACCAAAGTCCAAAATATGAATTTCAAAAAAATCCCCCCTCCGTGTGAGAATAGACTCTTCCAGCACACTTTCTGTAAAATTGCGAAATAGACCTGTCCAATAATACACCCACTGAAAGACTTCACCAGTCCAATGATGAATTTAAAAAAAATGAACCCCTCCGTGTAAGAATGGACTCTTCCAGATGACACCTGGCTCGCTGATTGGCTGCCACCTCCCCCTTTTTAGGATATAGATTCAGGCTAAGTGATTGGTTACCTATCTAATTAGATTAAATAGACATAGATGCCAGTAGGTGCAATCTGCAGCTGGGGGTCAACGACTTTAAGGTCATTGACCCCTCTGGCTATTGGAAAATGACCCAAAAAATCACCAAATATATCATTTTGAAGTAGTTTATGACAAAAATTGTACATGTGTCATTTGAATAAATATCTACTGCACCCTTTTACCAAAACTTAGGTCATTTGGTTTTAAAACCAGAGCACCAGAGCCAAAAGTGTACGTTTTTGGTCATAAAATGGCCAAATAATCGCAAAATTAAGCATTTTATTGTACAGTCTGCCTCAAGTGTTATTGAATCCATGTGCGCATATATCTAGGGCACTCCTATACTAAATTTCAGGTCATCCGGTTCTAAAACCAAGGTACAGGAGCCAAAAGTGTCCTTTTTTGGTAAAAAAAATGACCAAAAAATCGCAAAAATAAGTATTTCCTTATACTGTACACCAAAACTGATATTGAATCTATATGGGGGACTTATCAATGCCTATCTACACCAAATTTCAGCTCATTCGGTTATAATACCAGGGTACAGGGGGCCCAAATATACAGTTTTGGTCTTAAGATGACCAAAAAACCTTAATAAAATCATTTAAGAGACAGATATGGAAAAAATGAAAAAAACGCCCGAGGGTATTGGCCCACTCTACCCTTGTGCCAAATTTCAAGTCATTCGGTTGAGGAACAACGGAGGTACCGTGTTCTGAAGATTTGACAGGAGAAAGAAAGAAAGAAACATTACGAATACAATATATTTCACCATACCTATGGTATGGCTGAAATATAATGATAACCGGAACGAGCAACGTAAATTAGAAATTTTTCTTAGTAAGTCATTATCATTTTTTATTACTCGAGTATACAATTAACAAACGAGTCGGCACTTGTACTGATCGAACTCATCAATACATATTGAGGGGTGATCAATAAGTTCGGGACCTCACACAGAAATGTACAGCTCGAATTTCGGGGCATATAAAACCATTTATAAATGTCAGCCAAACTTCGAACCATTCAACGGTGATCATTACTTTCCAGACAACATCAAGTAAGCTTAGGCGTCACCCCAAACGCTTGGTTACGTAGATTTATCAGGTTTTATCAAGATATGATGATTAACATTATTTTAACCTCCTTGCTTTGATTCATTCTTGACACCTATTTCAACATGAAGAACTAGTCTAATTGTTGCATTGTTAGGAAGCATGCGGGCACAAATGTCTGGGAAGGAACGGGTGGATGCAATAGTTGAGATATAGTTATACAGAAAGTTTACGATAAGTCTCGCCTCGGACCACGTTGCCTGAGCCAATCAGAATGCATCACGTTTCCTTACGCTGTGCCACATCTGGAATTCATTTTACATATAGACTTCTCGGAAATCCGCTGCGTCGAAAGCTTAATTTTGTCATGCTCGACAAATATAGCTCTACACTATGTGGATTTCTCGCTAACTGCATAGGTCACCAAAACAATCCAAATGAGACATGTGGCAGGAAGAAAACTACACAACCGAACAGATACATAAACATGAACTTCAGCATAAACTATGGTAGTACAAAAATGTTAACGCTAACGTTACGTAACCCAAACTGTTTTCAAAATGGTGGATCGCCTTTCCTTCTGACGAGTAGTCTTGAGTCTGAGATATCCGGTCCCTCCACCGCCCGTACCCGCCGCATCTTGCCCCACTCTCCGAGTGTCAATACAGCGGTCATAGAAGGTAATACTCTAGGCCGGCGTTCTCTTCAGGGTCAGGGATCGTCGGGCATCTTTATGTGTTATTTCTGCCTCCCTGCCCCGCGCGCCAGCCATCACAGGCCCAGTACCCTTGCCACGTCCTCAGTTCTCTCGATCTCTCTGTTCCCGTCTCTATCTTGATTGAACTTGCCGCATCTCCAGCCCAGCAGTACTACCAGAATGTCACGTGCACGTTCAAATACAGGTGACAGCCATAATCAACTCCATTCTGTTTCCCAGCCCTCTGTACTCTACGCTGTATTTTTGCTCCGCAAAAATGTGTCTGTGTGCTTTCACGTCGGGATCTGTTGGTGTAATGACCCTTTGAGGAATTCGGTGACCGCCGCGTCCTGTTAGCGTCCGGACCACATACAGAGTTTGTCGGTATCAAACAAAAGGATGTTTTTGGTATTAATTAGCACGGCATTTCCACCTCAAATCCACCATGCCGCCACGCCTGGCTTTGCTCGTCCAAGCTTATCGCCTAATTACAAAGGGCACCGTAAGGAGCAACACTATAGTCATTATAACGGTTCAAATTCATTCCTTTCAAAACATTATTTACTCTGTAAACATCCACGTCCTCTCTCGCGTCGTGTCCTGTCTTGACTGTGCCACGTCACACGGCCAGGCCAACCCAACTCCTGTCCATATGGTTATAATTACAGGGGCGACCGTCCTCACTATCACGATGTTACTGTAAATGCATCTAAGTTCGCGGGGATTTAATTTCGCGGTAATTTTCACTAGTCTCTACCAGACTCCGGATCGCTGGAAAAATCGTAGAAATTGAACAAATAGAGGAGTAAGCCGGCCAGAGGAATATAACCGGCCAGGGAACAGCACGCGATGGAACAAATAGAGGAGTAAGCCGGCCAGAGGAATATAACCGGCCAGGGAACAGCACGCGATCCACCAAAC
>NC_049990.1:14714629-14731107 GCF_000003815.2 Branchiostoma floridae | reverse complement strand
CGGTTATATTCCTCTCTATTTGTTCCATTTCTACGATTTTCCAGCGATCCGGAGTCTGGTAGAGACTAACTTTTCAAGGTGGATTTAAGTTCGCGGTAACACCATAGACTGCAGTCTAATACCACAATAGAAAAATGTGTCGCGGTGGTTTTAAGTTCACGGTGATGTAGTCACCGCGAAAAACGCGAACATTAATCCACCGCGAACATTTCTGCATTTACAGTATCTCGTGACACATATTCTCCAAGAAAAGGTTTGGTCCGGCGGAGATAGTATCATGGTAGAAGTCGGAATTTGTACGGGGGAGCAAGTAAAACTCCCGGTACTCCACAAGATCACAACTATCTCCGCGACCAAACCTCTACTTGAAACAGACCCGGGAACGAACCGTAAAAGTATAATTAAAAAGGGCCCAAAGAACACACACAAAACAAGTGCTTTTAAAAAAGCTGGCATTTTGCCAATGTTTGCGTGTGTGAACGTTTTTTTCTAGTTATTAGAATGTCATATAAATAGAACAGAGTAACTAAACCTGATATTGGCGCATGGAGAGATTCACATATGTGCCTGAATCTAGATCTAGACGCCACCTGTTAAAATTTGCGTGAAGTGCAGCAAATTTCACTACACTGCCTGTTTTTGAGTGAGCTCTGTTGCGGGGCATTTTTAAGTTGTTTTTTTTTAATTTCTATTTCTATTCGGCAAAAAAACGAAGCGGCGAATCCGTTAACCAAAGAAATAAATTGGTGTGGCCAAATGGATGTAAAAATTAGTATTTTAATGGATGTAAAAAAGAAGAAAAAAATCTACCTCCCGGATTCGAACCGGGTGCATTGGTTTAGAATGCGTAAACTTTAACCACTGCGCCAGTGCGAACATGTTGAAGAAATGCCTGTTTTAACAGATATAGAAATATTTGGCATGGATTGAACAGGTCCGTTCATCTCAACATCACTCCATCACCCCATCACAACGGCGACTACTATGGATAGAAGGCATTTTGCGACTGCAAGTCGCAAAATGCAAAAAGTACTTTGAATTTATTTCTTGATAAACAGCTTTTCTATTGTTTCCTGTAACTTCCCGACAGGCCCCGGGGGAAATGTGACCGTAGAAGAAGACATTCTTGATCATTCTTGGGTACTCTTGGGTAGCTCCTTGGTTGTAGTCGCCTCTTTTGTGTATTGTAAAAGAGTTTTGTACAAAATGCCTAAGGAAAAGGCGGTCACGTTAAGATATTCTTTCAGTCGGTTTTTGGTTTGCCGGACACTGGAAAGAAGACACTGAAACGGTTAGAAATAGATAGGACAGACCAAATGACGTATGTTGTATTCGGGCCATATTTGGGTGTTACCAGGCCCCTCGGCTATTTTAGGAATAGGACATGTGACTTGACCATATTTGGAAGTTCAATTGAATGTTGCATCGACCAATAGCTGATGAGATGAGCTATGAGTAATTGATGGCGCCAAGTTTGAACTGCTCAAACACTGCCGGTTCTCAGAGGTTTTTAATGATATACAGTAGACAAGTTGTGCAGTCCTCCTTGTAAAACTGTTTATATTGTAGTATAGCCCATAATTCCGTCTATCAACAGTACATTTCCAATCTAGCTGTGGCAAAAGACATGATTAGACTTACGTAGACTATGGACCGACCCGAAGCCCCGCTCCCTGTTCGACAATTTGGTGTATTCTTCAATAAAGAAGAGTATAGCATTTCTCCTTCAGCCATTTCTGTCCCACTGGGGCTGTTTTTGACGGAGGTGTTCGAAATAGAGTAGGGGGTTCAATTTGTTCGATATGGCGTTCGATCAGGATCGGTCCATTGTATAGATCGTTTTCATGTGACGTCACAGTCGCGTTCGAACGTTCGAACGGCCATGTTGGATGATAAGCTGCTCGATCTCCACACGGCTGTGTGTTGCACGTGGTGGTACATGGAAAGAAGTTTTTTTTTGCTATTATTTACATACGGGCTGGTTGTTCGATGTGCTAACTGCGAGTTCCATGAACACAGGATACAGCGTACTCGCCGTTTCTATCTAACAACACAGTTATCCCTTTTTAACTCGATTGAATCACTATTCTAGCGGCCTGCCAACATGGGTCCCAGTGCGAAGTTTGCTCATCTGTGATCAATTGTTACAAATTTAGTCGTTTTTTTTTTTACGTAAAGACGTGATTTTTTTAGAAAATAGTACTCTCCTACAAATTTAGTCGTTTTTTTTTGTACGTAAAGACGTGGTCTTTTAGAAAATAGCACTCTCCTTTGGAGGAAAATAGTTTAAGAGTCATTTCATGGCATACGGCCCATCTACATTTCGTTATTCTACTTATTTGCACAATGAGCATATACGTTTCCCACGTCAGAGGTTGAACTTTTACCTCAAGTCAAGTCAAGTGTAGTGACAGGTTAACCGGTGAGACAACATCTTCAGACAGGGTGTGACACGGGCAGGTCAGCACTGCAAGCTTAAAGATCTCTAACTTTGTCACCAACTTTGTCTCACAGGTGGGAATATATTTACTGTGTAGGTTCTAGTTGAAGAAATGAAGGTTGTCTTCTGTCGCAGTGAGCAGGGTTTGAAAAGCTTCATAGCATGCAAGTTATCACGCACACATATGCGTACCTATTATTGTAGAAAATATGTAACGACCAAACCTTAGCCTCAGGGAATTCTTCTGGTTTTCATAATGGCGATACGATCGAATGTTTATCTTGTTCTCAGTTTAGCGTATTGGGGGAGAATACAATAACGTTACGGTGTCGAGGTGATGTACAAGTTGGTGGGGTTAAGACGTTGTAGTCCAACTTTGTCGCAGTATGGCTGAAAATACGTAGTTTGGGTTGTTACATTTTGCACTAGACGTGTTTACAAAATCTCTCACTGGCTGGGTTTAATGAGGGGGGCGGAAACTGTCGGGCTAGGAGAGCGTTTTTAGTCAGGCTATGGTTACTTACGAAGTAGTTGAGTCAGACAGTACCTCAGGCCGAAAGACAAGTCGTATTGAAGCTCATTGCATTGGGTGAACGACGCGAGTTCTCCAAATTACGTCGCGCCTTGTCAAACAACGTCGTCAGGCTGAAGCACGCCGTAGCTCAGTTTTGACCGGGGTAGAAAACCATTCACACGGAGTCAGAGTTGGAGAAGCACCAAATCTTGCCCCTTGTGCGGCAAGTGGATAGTGAGGGCAGCTGGATACTGGGGTAGACTGTGTAACGCTAACTCCGCTGTATAGGGCTGTAGCTAGTCTAGTCCTCCGTGCGCAGCCTATATGATAGGAGTGTACATAACGTTATATAGTCGCCCAGGGTAGCGGTAATAGATGTCCGGGTATTCAACCATCGGCAAGAGCGTTAGATCGTCAAATGCCTTTTCTCTGAAAGCATATGGATCAAGACCTATTATTGCAACTTTGCCCTGATAACTGGCCTTGGCTACATCACTATATCATTCACAGTACGGAGACAAAACAGCACACTTGAACCCGCCGCAAGTAACTTTGGTAGCGCCGTTCTCATCTATATATCCAGGTTATCATCCAACATGGCGCCCACGCGTGCGAAGCGGTTTTCGAATGTTCTGTGAAAACGATCTATAGATTTGGCTGGTATAGTACATGAAACGTAAAGCATAGATCATAGAATAAACAATGATCAACACGAGATAGATCTAATTTTTTATCATGCCTAGCATTATTATATTTGTATTGTAACATAGCCATTCAAGGGATACTAATACAACAAATGTCAGAGTGCATAGTCGATAATTAGCTATTATTTAGTTATCTCTTTTGCAGTGGGGGAGTCCCAACAAAGCTTTGCACTGAACACAGAAGCATAATACGTTAAAACGTAACTTTGCCCATAAAAGGTTATGTGTTCGGTACTGTTTATCTCCCTGTGTGTCTGTTTGTAGCCTGCATAACTCGCAAAGTATGGATTCTTATGAATCTTGAATGTGGGTAGCTCCGTGAAAATGAAGGCCAAGTTCTAAAATGGTTCCGCCTATCGGTTTTCTAGCGTACTGCAGTGAACTTTCGGTTTTGATATCTAGTGTTCTGGCCATGCTATGGTCCAGATACATAAGTCTAAGATAGATCTAGTTGTAGTTTTATGTAGTTTTGTATAGGAAACAAAAGGTGGGAAAAGTTTTAACTATGTAAATCTTATCTTAGTATGAAAATCTTATCTTATAGCAAAGAAGGCTGTTGTAGCGTTTCCTCATAAATTAGATGTGACGTACCCTGCCGATTTAAATGATTTATGTTAAATAATTTTCGCTTTAGTTTGCCTCGTGATGCCTCAAATATGAAACTGACATCATTTACTACTATAGAATTATAGTATCCTGTCATTAATTATGCAAATGAGGTATCTATTTGCATGATTGATTTCCTAAGAATTTCGGTCTTTCTCAGTTACATATGTGAGAAGTTTCATGGAATGTAGGGATTTATAAAATTTCCTCATTACTTATGCAAATTAGACATTGATTTGCATATTTAGCATCTTATTATATGCAAAATACATTAGACCTACAAAACCTAATAAAACATAATGATCCGTCGAAACATTCTTGATTTATTTTCTTCTAACCTTTTAAACAATTTCCGGAAATAAAGGTGCAAGGGAACCCAAACTTACAGCACTTACTCTCTGCCCCAAGAGATACCCACCTTTAAAAAATCAAGACCGTGACATGTCAGGAAACATGAAATATAAAAACGGTAGTTCCGCTGCAGTACCTTAGGGAGTAGATAGGGGATCCATTATCGACCTTCGATTTCCTGACCCTTACCCACCTACCAAATACCATTAAATATCCATCCAAGACTTATCAAGTTTTGCTGTTCACAGACACACACACAGATATTTCTATGGGGTATAGGGGGTTATGGATAGAGGGGTTGTCACCTGGCGGCTAAACATGCCCAAATATAACCTATTTGGCGAAGGTAAATATAGATTTTCAGAATTTACCGCAAGCAATTTGAGGCAAGCTTAACTTTTTTTCTAGCGTTAATTGTGTATGCGAGGCTTCTCCCAAGATGGAATCACTGCATGGATATGTGTGCGTTCAAGACTGCGTTGTGAGCATGGCTAGCAAATAAACATCTTTTTCATACCAAGACTCACAAATCCATCAGAACTCGCGTCGCCAAGGTGTTTTTTTAACACCATTCTTGTTGCAAATGTTGCTAACATATGTGATAACTATCGATATCACCTTGTTAATTAAATACTGTTTGTAAGGATGCTGTTAACAGTGGAATATTTGTACATGTACATTCTTGTGTCACAGTTCCAGATGGTTTGGCCCTTGACATTCCAGGCGGAAACGTTTATTGGACAGATACACGCCGCAATGCAATATCCGTGGCAAGAATGGACGGCCAATACCTCAGAAACCTTATCACATCACAGCTTGATGAACCTCGGGCAATCGTACTCGATCCACCAAATGGGTGAGTCGTTGTTTTCTAGGCAGCAGTTAAGTTCTAATAATTCAGTTCGAGATACATTGCTTGACTACAGTTCCAAGAACACATATATCTTTACCAAATAACCAAGGCCCGCTACGGTGCCAAACAATAGTTCGTAGACCTCAGACCTACATGAAATGGATTGGGTGTCTGTAGACCTATTGTGTATTTTTTTCTTCTTTTTTTGTCTGTGGTACGTGGTTTTGGAAAAAGGAGCTTTTTACCGTGTTGGTTGTGCACCATGCACAAGTCTGAAATTCCATTTTCTGAATTTGTAAGTTTGGACATGGATGAACAGTAATCAATTTCGGATTTCTTAAGTATGTAACCAACCACAGTACCTTGAAGTTGTTGAGACGCCTTCTCGCTACCTTTTTTGCCTCAGCACCAACTTATGTACCAAATAGCAGCACAATCACACGTTGCGTTCTGGAGATACAGCGCATGTATCGTGCACACACAATTAATAAGATAACATGCAGTGTCAAGTTCAAACACCAAGAGCGGCAAAATCAAAATTGAAAATTAGGCAACCACCACCAACACCTGTGCCAAATATCATTGCACCCGCACCATCCGTTCAGAAGATACAACGCCGGGAAAACCCCACCCTGACACATAATTCGACCTGCCGTGTCAGCTTCAAATACGACAAGGCCCAAAATCAATCCCAAGCAATAAGCAACACCCCCCCCCCCCCACCCATGCACCAAAAATCGTGGCCTTGTGGCTTTCGTCCAGGAGATACAGCGCTGAAAACGCCCCCAAAAAAACAAAAATGCACCCTTCAATGTCAAGTTCAAACGGCAGGAGGCTCAAACCTGAACGACAGGCAACAACCCCCAATCCCCATGTACCAAAAATCATTGCGATCGCACAAGTCGATCTGGAAAAGCCCCAGCTCCCACACATTCCCACGCTCCTGAAAACTAAACCTGCATACATGCAGGTAACAAGGTGATAAGATTTACACCACTTACTCCCAGTCCCAAGAGCTCTCTATTTCTAGATCATCGATCGTGAACCTAGCACTTCCAGGAAATTTGTTCTCAAAATTTGAAGCTCCACCAAAGTACCGTAGGTACCCACTTGGAGGCCCATTAATGAACTTGGCCTTCTCATTTGTGACCCCTACCCACCCACCAAATATTATGTAGAACCATCCATAGTTTCTTGAGTTATAGAAAGCCCTCTGCAGTACCGTAGGAAAACACCAGGTCAGCTATTTTCGATCTTGGCATTCCTTTCTACAACCGCTACACACCTCCTAGATATCACCAATTGCAAGATCCACCCACAACTTCTTGAGTTATGTACTGTTGACCTACATACAGACCCACAACACCATGATGCAACTGAAAACATAACCTTCTTGTCGAATGCGATTTTTTAGCAGCGGTATATTGCTGTAATACATGAGAAAACACGTTTGTGTGACTATGCCCCAAAAGATTCATAGAGGAACGGGTAACGAGCAACTGTTGGAAACCTTCACATATCTGATCTAGAAGTAAGACAAGAATTACCATATATTGCCGCTTCTTTAAAAGATGCAATGTTTGCAAAGAAATTCTTTAAAGCTGACATTTGATACAACTGTAGGTACATGTATTGGACAGATTGGGGCGCTCATGCCAAGATAGAGCGAGCTGGAATGGACGGGACTGGGAGAACAACTTTAGTCAACACGGGGCTAAGATATCCAAACGGACTTGCTATTGATTTCACAGGTAAATGGAGATCTTCCTTTGTGCTAAATGTATGGGATAGACTTTTCCCTACCTTTACCCCTGACGATTAAAGGCCTATGCCATTTTAATTAGAAAATTACAACGAAGATCATTAATAAGACGAGATTGAAGACCTGGACTGTGATATTTAAGAGATCATTTTAAGTATCGTTTTTAATGTTGCCATCTTCTCATCTTTTTTATAACATAGTTTAAATGACGCTGTTGTTTTAATGTCACAACAGACCAGCGCCTGTACTGGTGTGACGCAGGAACGGATAAAATCGAGAGCTCGGACTTGAATGGCAATGATCGACGGGAATTCATTCATCAACCGGGAACACATTTCTTTGGTCTGGCGATAGATGATATGCACGTTTATGGGACGTCTTGGTTTAATTCCTATATATATAAGTAAGAATTCGTTTTTAAAGTTACTTTCTATATACGTATGAAAATAAAATTCCGAATGTGCAATGATGATTGTTTAACGTATCAGTTTCTGCCTTGCATACCATTGCATATTAGTATTATTAAGATAAAGATGGTATTGCATTCACCATTCGTATTCAAAAATATGCGTCCTTTCATTACTTTTTTTGTATCTTGCAGATATTCTAAGACAAGTGCGGGACCACAGTTGATAGGTTCAGGATTTTCAGATCCGTCTGGCATCTCTCTAGTGACATCAGGAAGCAATCCATGGATTTTTAACGGTAGGTGATATTGAGTTACGTTGAGATACCTAGATGAAATGTTGTCTTAAATGAGAAGAAGGCTTTCTCAGTTTTGAACTTTTCAACGCCGAATCATGTTTACTACAGCATGTGAACAAGGAGAACACTGACGTCATTGTCAACTACCATTGACATCACTGCCCTGTCTTATACAGTTAAATGTCCATGGACTTTGGCTGAAAAACACTTTAAACAATGGCTGGGCTGGTGGGAAGCTATAGATTACCTACAACATTCAGTAAACATGATTTTGGATTCATAGTTACAATCTTTAATCACATATACAACTAGAGTTCCACGAACACATACCTTTGCCAAATAAACCAGGCTTGTTTAGTAGAATGATGTCTGTAGACAAATGCGTTACTCCTTTCATTTTCTTTATAATTATATGCTTGGAAATGGTTAATAAAATTTGGGCATTGATTTTGCAAATTAGTTACAATTAACTGATATCAAATTGTATCAAGCATTACTTAAGCTATCAGCATACCAAAATCATGATGATCCTTTGATCCATTCTTGACTTATTCTGTTTCAGTCTTTAAATACACCTCTTACTGAGTTACTCTCCTCCCTCTTTCTCAGTTACATATGTGACAACTTTGATGAAAGTACTATAATGGAATGCAGTGGATTTATGAAGTTTTCCTAATCAATTATGCAAATTAGCTGTTGATTTGCATAATTGGTATCTCATTATGTAGGTCTTCACTTACGCTACCTACATACAAAAACATGATGATCCGTCAACATGTTCATATTTTCTCATTAATTATGCAAATGAGGCCATCATTTGCATAATTGATACCTATCGACATTTCTCTCCTTCCCAGCTACATATGTGACAAGTTTGAAAGTCCTATCATGGAATGCAGTGGATTTATAAATTTTCCTCATTAATTATGCGAATTAGCTGTTGATTTGCATAATTAGTATCCCATTATGTAAGTCATCACTCATTCTATCTACATCCAAAAATCATGACGATCCGTCAACACGTTGTAAAGTTATTCTCGTCCAAAGTTTGAAAGGAAACCGGCGCCTGCAGTTCCAAAAAAGCCGCTAGGGGGGCAAACTCACAGCACTTACTTTCTGCTCCAAGGGCTATCTACCACTTAAAAATCATGACCACAGCATGTCCAGAACACGAGATATCAAAAATTGAGTTTCAGCTGCAGTACCGTAGCAAGCCGCTAGGGGGCCCATTATCGAACTTGACCTTCGTTTTCCCGACCCCTATCCACCTACCAAATATCATCAGGATCCATCCAAGGCTTCTCCACACACAAACACGCCCAAAACATAACCTTAGCCATTCTGGCAAAGGTAAAGATAAAAAAAAGGCAACAACTCAGGTCAAATATGTTTTTTCGCAATTGATGATATTTTGGGTTTCTTGTCACTACTCCTTAAATTTCCTGACACAATATGATATTTAGTTGTCTCTACCTTCAGACCAAATGATAAGGTTGATTTTTTTTCAGCCTGCACGGACCGGAATGGGGGCTGTCAGCAGTTGTGCCTAGCTCGCCCCGGAGGCAGGACGTGCTCATGCCAGATCGGATGGAGGCTTCAATCTGATAACGTCACATGTGAATATCTGCAACCAGGTACACATAGAGATAAGGGTTTTCATCAATGTCATTTCATGCAAACATTCACAAGTTCTTTTATTTTCTTTTAACTGAGCAATCACACATATCCTCAACACAACCAAGAAACCATTCTGCAACGTACATAGTTCAACCAATACTCACACCACTGAATTTAGTTCATTGAAATAAACTAATACATGCAATGTGTTTGATTCGTCATGCTCTCATCTAATCTCCAAGCAGATTCCTCCGGTGGCATTAAAACAGTAACATAAGCTGGGGAAGGACTTCAGCCGGCAGAGGGGAAAATTGGCCACCGCGGTTAGATTTTCGTACCAAACAGTTAGATTTTCGTACCAAAAGCTTCTAAATCATCTAATTTTCTCTAATTTGTTTCGTTTTCCAATTGTATTTATGTTTTTGCAACAAAAGCAATTGCTTTTTTCTGCAATCATTCTATGCTTCATACGTCACATAAGCAGACGTTGCTTTTTTTCCTCAATCCTTTACGAATATGAGTAGAATAATGATAACCAAAATAGGTACTTCCCCCAATCAAAACCCAGATTGCAGCGTCACTACGACAGGAATAACAGTTGTGCTGAACTGCGAACTGCAAGGCGTCAATACTGCTGTCGATCTTGTCTGGACATATTGGAATGACGTGCAGGTTGGGTCGTCACAACAATCAGTCAACCGGGTGAACGCACCTGTAACAACGGCTGGTACAAGCTACACCTGTACTGCGACCGGCGATGCGCTGGGAACACCGCGGAGCTGCAACGTAACGCTCAGTAAGTTCAACATAACGTTACGTAAATTGTGCCAGTTTTATAAAGAACCGGGCACTATGAAACTTTCGGTACTTTAGGATAATTACATATTTGACATGCCCCCAGTATTGTAACTGCTACATTTCAGGTGTACACGCCCTTAAAATTGTTCTGCTCCAAATTGACAGCGCTCGAGCGTGCAGTTGCACCGAATTATCTCCCTTTCAGATGTAATATACAAAATAGTAACATCATTGACTTACGTCTTCCATTATCTGTAAAATATGCATCAAAGTAAAGACTGTGCATCAACGAATTATTTTATGTTATTTGGTTTGTGGAAGGTAACAATATTTACTTTGATAAAAGTTACTTTCATGTCATAATAAGAAATGAAAGTACTAATCCATTCTATACTGTTTTAGTGGTGTGTGTGTGTTACTCGAGCGCATGTTTAGTGAAAAACGTCTCCCATACAGACACCCCAACAGTGGCAGTATCCCCAAAGCCATTCTCCACAGTACTTGCAGGAACAGCGAGGCACAGTCTCAACTGTACAATAGATTCATCAGGTTTCCCGGCAGCGTCTACGCTTACCTGGACCGGTCCAGCTGTGACGACAGGTAGTACGACAGGTGGGACCCTGGCCACGCCCAATTTGACCATTAGAAATGTCCGGAAGACTGATGCTGGAAACTACACGTGCCAGGCCACAAACCTGATAGGTACAGGCACGGATACACTCGGAATGGTGGTACAATGTGAGTATGACAGTTGCATCTAATCCTTGATGATTTTATGACCTAGATAAAACGTATTTCTCCGTCTGACACATTAGCAGTCTAAATAGAGCTTTTTCATTCAGATCACTAAAACAAGCAGGTACTGACCGCCATGTCTGTATCTGCATAGATTAAGTGTACACATTATTTTTGTAATTTTATTGTTAAATTTTTAAGTGTTCTTTTGTTGTTTGCGATATGAATATTTCGTACTGGTTATTGGAAATGGTAAGGATCTTCAGTGTCCGAAAAGGCTTCAGCTATAATTCACAGGAATGCAAATATAAGGACACCAATACGACAATGGACACAACGATGTCATCTTACATGTATTAGCGTTTCGTAATGCTGCGTGCAAGTACACGTGGCTCTAAGCTAGTAGTCCAACAGCTACACGTTTAGCACCTTATATCTTATCTGAATGAATGATGGAATGTAATTTTCTCCAGACCCACCATTGTTGACAGTAAGTGCACATCCAAACCCTGTGAACGAGACCCAGCCCGTCAATCTGACCTGCATAGCAGACAGTAACCCTGACGTCACCTCCATGACGTGGATTTATGTAGATTCAAGTGAAACTTTGGTGCACCAGACAACAACAGGGAACTCCCTCTCCTATTGGAACAATTCTGTGACCTATAGGAATGCAGGTGTCTACAGATGTACAGCTGAAAATGGTGCCGTTGGGTCACCCATAAGCGTGGAGCTTACCCTCAACGTTAACTGTAAGTCATCATCATCTTAGAATCGATATATATATATCTTACCTGAGTATTTCAGTAACAGTCTATACTTCAGGTGTTTAAAGGCGAAGTTAAGATGGATAACGAGGTAAATTGACTACTATCTCATAAATCTATCACTTTAACCATGTGCGATTCTAAGCAATTTCTGTGTAATTAGAAATAAAATTCATGTTTCCAAAAAGTGATAAACACAGTTAAAGTCTAGATAAAAATATTTTATCCATTCCAACTGTTCCACTTTTGTTGATATTCTCATTATTTCATAGTTCGCCCGATCTTCAACAATACAATGGAAAAGTATAATGTACCAAGATTACACGCCGTCACACTGGAGTGCAGTGCCTTCGGCTACCCACCAGAGATAGACTTCAGTTGGACAAAGGATGGAGCAGATATCACTGATAAGACCACCAGCCAGTATGGAATCAGTGCGTTGAACATAGCAAGTGTACAGGTAGAAAACTATGGGGACTACATCTGTACTGCCAGCAACGCTCATGGACAACACACCACTGTTATTCAACTTGTGGCTGAAAGTAAGTGGTCTACCTCGCTAATAACATACAAGTACATAACGAAGCACATTTTGGCCCCCGCGGTATTCCATTATTACTTACTATTTGTTATTATACAGTCTTCTATGACCACTTTGTCACTTTACTTTACATTTGTCTTATTTTATGTACGCATCTGTGGACTGTGTTTAATCCTATGTCTGATCAGTGAACATTTACATCAGGTTGGTAGATAATTCACTGTATTCGTTTTGGACTGTAACGTTATCTGTTTGTTGTGAAATTTGAAAGTTTCAAACATAAATGTCTGAAAATTTGACAATTCTACACAAAATTGACAGGGCTAGTTTGAAAATTGAAATTTGAACACGAAGCTGATTTTCCAAAAACTGAAAGTTGTATTATTGATTTGGTAACTCTGATCCAATTGTTAATTTGGGGTCATTGTTCATGGTTTGTCGATGCTACTGTAAAAATCAATAGAGGAAATATGCTAGATAGCAATTACTTTCTTGAGTATATGATTTTGGAGTACAATACAGGACTATGTGTTATGATAATCCTGCCATTTTCTATTCCTGATTAGCTGCTGGCGAAAGCTCATCCACGATCATCACCATCGTAGCAGCAGTGGCCGGTGTTGTGGTGCTGATAGCTGTCATTGTTGCTGTCATATTTTTCGTGAGACGAACAGCAAACCGCGGTAGGCATGATATACATGTATATATATTAATATAGACCAACGTTTATTATAAAATGTAACATTCAATAATTTGAAGCTCAATCTAGATTTGTATCAAACATTCTCACCAAATGACTTTAATCTTTACGACTGATGCATCATGTATGTTTTTGTTTATCTAAATAATTGTATTCATTTGTATGAACTATATCACTCGGTTATCTTCTCCACCCAAATAACTGAATTTGTCCTAAGTGACCTAAGTGACAGTCTCGTATTAACAAAGACGGCTACACATAGTAGCTATGCAAGGAGTATATGGGACATCCCCAACGATGATCATTTGGTCGGATCTCTAACGGGAATCATACATGTTCACTTTTAAACCATAAATGAAGTAATGTTTGTTTCTTTCAGGTAAACCACCACAGAATGCTGCTAACAGCCTGGAGTTGCAAGCTGTGGTAAAACAATATTGTTCCAAAATTTTTTATTACCATTTCATGTGTCCCATAATAACTTACTAAAAAAACAGGCAAATAGACATGCCTCATCGTGAACCAGCATCCTCTTCTGGTGACCTCATGACCTGGAATATCTGGTACTTCGGCTGTCACTCCCGCAAGTCTGATCTTTGCGTAGATACCATCGTCCCACTCAGTTTGACTGACGAAAGATGGTGGATGCCATCTGAAATGTCTGACCGTTTCCACAATCATATCTAGTTGCTTGAGTAACTACTTTTTGGCTCATCTTCCCACTCTCTTCCTGCCACTCTACAGACAGTATATGAAATAACTAAGGAGACACAAGAACAGAATATAGACACACTGAAAACCAGACGTCGCAACTCTCTCACATAGTACAATACCTATGCCAATATAACACAGGCATATTCAACATGATTGCACAAAACACATCCACTCTCGTGAACATGCAATCCTAAAGTTAGGGAAGCATGACCAAAGGAGTTGATGCTTGACAATATTAATCATCTGTTTTTGTCTAGCAAAACAATGCAGATGACGGATACCAAAGTCTCGTGGTTCCAGATAGACGACGGGTAAGACGTATATCTTCTGAACAAGTTGTATCAATTGTATCTTACTAATAGATACTGATGATTTTCTTTAGAGATTTATAGGGAAATCCGCCCTTTTTAACGTTTTTAACGCGCTAGCCTATGTAAATTTAACGCTTGATTGTGTGAAAAGGATAAAATGTTTCCTTACAATATATTCACGACTATGTGAATCACACATGGAATGATTATTAAATTATCATAATTCAGACGTGGCTATGTACGCATCATGTAATTGGTGGCCTATTTTACTAAACGTACGTGTGATAATTGCGTACAAGTTCACATAAGCTCCACATGTATCATCAACATTCCCCACAAATATTTTGCATTCATTATATCGTTGCAATGAGACGCCGATATTAAAAATATCTTCAACTAGTTTACATTTTACGGATTTCTGTCTACAATAGGATAATACCATTTTATTGTTCGTCATGAAATTTGCTACTAAAGAAATCTAACATAAAAATTGTCTTTTTTTGTTTTCCCAGTCTGAACATACATATCAGGGACTAGAGGCATGCTATGACAATAAGGTATGTCTTGCAATCGTACAATATCACGACACACACACTCTCTCTCTCCCTAATACATTTTGTGTAATTACAGTGAATGATAAACAAAACTCGTATTTGATTCGTTGCATTCGTTTTGAATACAGATAGATCCGGACACGACACATGAAAATGTAACAAAATCGATGGACTTCCCCCTGAGTCAGCTGGTCCTAAAAGAAAAGGTTGGGCACGGAGAGTTTGGAGATGTTTACAAGGCTGAAGCGTGGAACATTTCCGGGCAACCTGGTACAACTGCTGTGGCCGTTAAGACATTGAGAGGTGAGATATATAATAAAAGTCTTTGTTAACATCAGAATGTTCTTTTAGATCTCCTTGCAACTTTCAAAGGTTCCAAAAGCATTTGTTTGTGATACAGAAATGAAAAATGTACTAACAAGACAAAACACCGTCAGTTAGACTAACGACACAATTCCAAACCGGTCTGACTTTTTGTGAGAACGAAGAAAAGAAATTTATATGTAAAAATATACACAACTAATGCCCACAACTGTTCCCTTTACGCTCTTGTGTAGTTGGTGTCTTTTGTATTATACTTTTCGTTCCCGAAAGCTGCCCGGCCGGGCCCCGGTTTGGAAATGTGACGTAGGCCTAAACAGGTTGATACCTGTACTATTATTCATCTGCGAACAAATCATAACCAACAATTAGCACTTCTTATACCAATTGTCACAGGCTATGCTGACTTCATCAAGGAACTAGAAGTGCTGAAGCTACTTGAGAGTCACCCAAATGTCGTTACGTTTCTTGGATGCTGCAAAGACTCAGGTTAACAGCCTGTTAAACATTGATACAATTGAGCATAATACCTTGTTGCATAGTTTGCATATCTTTCTAGGACATTAATTTTTAGTTTTAGATTATTGTTTGCTGTCAAATTGATACTATTCATAGGAAATGAGATCTATATGCTGTGGAATATGGTATACATTGTAAACCGAGAATTGATTGTGCTATATCGTGATCATCTATCAAATGCTTTCTTATCATGGCTGATGTAGAAAGATTTCAATCATTTAGTGAACATATTAAGTTAACAATCTAACTTTATGTGCTTAGAGCCGCTCTACCTTCTGCTTGAGTATGTGTCCGGTGGAAGCCTACTGTCGAACCTCCGGACCAGCCGTAGTCAACAAACTTATGAGAACTTACACGGCGGCAGCAAGTCCCTATCGTCACGTGACCTCACCAAGTTTGCCTGGGACGTGGCCAATGGGATGAGCTTCCTGTCAACGAAGAAGGTGTGTATAGCATGAAGATATGGAGGGTGTCAAATAAAAAGATATGGTGAAAATTGTGCAAGCAGGTTCCATTATCGTGCGCTTGAATCATTTCAACTCAAAGCTGCCACAATCTTTCGTCTGAAAAGAACCTTACCTATAAAGCTGTTGATCTTTTACAACTGCTGGGGGTTCGGATTGCCAGATGTTGTGGTTGAGGTGAACTAGAAAGGGAATTTTACAGGAAACACCGATTATATGGCCTCAAGCAACGTTTGCTTATATGTAGAGATGTTCAGATTTGATTGATCAGGGTGGGTTTGCTAACGAGATAGGAAAAAAATAATGAATGACGGTTCCAATTACCTTGGTGCAAATATATTTTATTGCTTTGTTTCTCGAGAGTGGAACTAAGGACCATTTAATCGTCGTTTTTGTATTGCTAACAGAGAGCTGGCTTTCGTATCATACGCCTCAACAGGTGGGCATGGCTCAAAATGGCCAATAATATGGTAGAATTGAGTCTAGATACAAAGCTACGCTA
>NC_049990.1:14697179-14714349 GCF_000003815.2 Branchiostoma floridae | reverse complement strand
AGATCATCCCCGTGACCTGGCACTAGGAACGTCCTGGTTTCTGCAGATAAAGCGTGTAAGGTGTCAGACTTCGGCTTCTCTCGTGAGGGGGATGAGTACGAGAGAACTACTAAGGTGGAGTTTTCTTAATGAAACATAAATGGCCATGTTAATATATATATTATTTGTCATAATCTGTGGAAAGCAATCTAGTCAGGCATTTCAAAGCCAATAAAGATTGGTTGAGATCTTTCTGTATCTGTATCTGTATCTGTATCTATATAGCCGGTATAACCGCCCTTTGGCCCAACACACCAGCTTCCATTCATAACACAGGCATAAGGGTTGGACACTCACTGATACTACTCTGAAATGAACATTCTAAATCCTTTCTTCTTTCTCAACTTTGATAAGGTTTAAAACAGTTAAAGTTGCTTCCAATAATTATGTCGTACACTGTAATTGATGGATTGGTTATTACATGTGTGTTGTAATGATCTTAAACGAACCATCACATATTAAAGACCCGCCTGCCAGTGCGTTGGATGGCACCCGAATCGCTGTTCCACCGAAAGTACACCTCCAAGACTGACGTGTGGTCGTTCGGAGTGCTGCTTTGGGAGATCGTCACCCTCGGTAATTTTACCTTTAGAAACTTTTGCCATGCTTTTTGTTTCCTTTGTTAGCTACTAATGGTGGAAGATATATATCGTTTCACATGCTGGATAACGTTATTTCTCAACCTGGCAACTGTGAATATTGACGAAGGATCATTGAACGTAAGGAAATATATATAACAGAGTAGCTATGATTCACTGTTTTTCTTTTGATATATGTCTATAGAGTGAGTACTTGAGAAATGACTGCTTTTGTTATATATACTATATAACATTATGCTTCGATCACTTAGCGCGTATGTCACGAGTACTGAAGAATCTACTCAGTTGCATACCTCAACAAAGTTGAAGTGAACATATATTTAACCACAAAAGTCACAACTTGCTCATGATACGTCTGTGTATCAAAAACTTACACTTCCACCCCTAACTTGGTCTAAATCAGGTAGCTGATTTTCATAAGGGGAAGAACCAACAACTGCTCAGTATTCTCTCTCTCCTCTTGAACAACTCATCACTGTATCTAACACAATGGAAACCCAATGGAAAGCCTGACGTCAAATGGTCCATTACTATCACTCACAATGGATATGTAAAATGTAAATAAAACAGGATAAGGAAACCACCAGTGCTCCTAACTTTAATGGAAGTGTTGGATATAACGGTTCTGTGGATTGCACAGTTGCCATGGTTGCTAGAAGTGTATTGTAGTCCGGTTAGTCTCAACGTTGTCTTTTCTCCCAGGAGCCACGCCCTATCCAGGAATGTCCAAACATGACGTAATGGACAGTGTGCAGCAAGGCTACAGGATGAGGAAACCGCCGCACTGTGATAGCAGCCTGTAAGTCATTATACAATTATCCATCCCATTAAGTAGACAATAGATTGGTTTCTCTAATAATTATTAGTCATATATGCATTTGTCTCTGTTTTGCAACAAATACCGCGTGGAAGAATGTCGTGTTTTATTTTTGTAGGTTAACATGACATGGTACATGGAGTGAATTTAGTATGTGGGTTGCTTTGGAAAACTTCACCCCTGTGGTTGTACTTATGACATTCAGAGTAGGCCTTTGTTCACTATTCCAACCATTCAAATATCAAAAGTAAGGAAATTCGAAATATCTGATCATGCTTTGGTGTTTCTACACACATCCATATACTGTATAGAGAATATGCGAAGGGAAGTTATTTGTACTTGCTTGGAAATGTTGGCTTTCGACAACACTCCTAAAACTTGCCAACGATCACTCAAATTCGCGTACTGGTCCAGAAAAAACGGACGTGCTACTGCCCACCGAAAATGTCATTTGGTGCTCGCAAACTCATCGTCCGATCACTTTTCGCTCAATGTGAAGGGGTATTAATAATACGCCAAATGTTAAACATCAATGGATAAGGTATTTGAGGTCGTAAAACAGTTTGTTATATCTTTAGCTACAGCCTCATGCTGAGTTGCTGGAATGATCATCCTGACCAGAGGCCTGAGTTCCAGAACATCGAGGAGACTCTGCGAACACTGATGCAAAGGGAACAGGTACGTGGTTCTCTGTTAGTCATACAGTCTACTCGATTGCTGCAAAATACGACTGCCTTGTGGGTTATATTCCAGATCCCTGTGCATGGTAGCAAAAATATGGAGAACTGATCAGTCTTTAATTAGTAACACAGGGACGTGTTGTTTTCAGATTATTTCTTCATTGCATCTTTTGCATGATGGAAGTCATTGTGTATAAGGAGTAACATGGTCCTTTTTATGGGTTAACTTTGAACAGCAACTACAGTAGACTAGGATATGGATGGTTTAAGCGTGGCAAGTCGTTTGGTGTAACTGTTAGCTTAAGTCATGCATTTGGGCAGTGTTGAAACAAAATGGGACATCAGTTTCCCATCACAATTAGTAATTTCATCAAGATTGCCTACGTTTTTTTACACGCCTAAATGCCTCGTACTTAACTCAGATACTCTGCTATCTCTCACAGGACTACATCAATCTGTCCCGCCTGGATGAGGATAAATACACAAGCCTCCGGACTGTTACAGACGAGAAGTACTAGCTTCACTTCGAGATCGCATTGTTAGTGCTGTCAGCTTGGTATTCTCACTGTGTATAACGGCAACATTGTAACTTAAGATTAAGAAAGGCCATGTTGATTTGATTATTTGGATGACATCCGTGCCAGCATCATATCAATTTTCGGCCGTTTATCCCCTAAAAAAAGAAGAAGTTTTAAACCATGCTGTGCTGTAAGTAGGGTGCCAAGTCAAAGACGCCAAGTCAATTCCAAAATAAAAGAATAAGAACACAAAAAAGGTACTGTTCTGTAAAACAAAGGCTGTGTGTTGAGTTGTTTGTTTAGCCCTCCTGGCCACTTATATTTTCAAGTTATCCTTTTTATGGCAAAACTTTTTTTATTCGCTCGCTCGCATCAGTTTTGGGGATCCCAGAGGATTTCATCCATATAATTAAATCAACATAGCCCAAGATAGAAGACAAATACACACTATACAACAAAATAAGAGATTTCATTTTCAATTGTGTACAAGATAATTTCCCAACTTTTCGCTAGCTAAAATTGCACTTCTTACGCATTTAGATATAGACTCTATATTTTATCTCCCTCTGTCCCTACATTTATAGCTGTCATCAGAAGCGAGAATAGGTTGAACTTGTACATACATGTACTAGTATACATCAGACTTTGTATATGTAGTAATATACCACATACGAATATCGCTAACTGCACCATAGTTATCACCTTGACCTGCACTTAGCTCGTATAAACGTGCAATAAAGTTTTTTGTTCATCCATTCATTCATTCGGTCATTCATATCTAATTTTCCTGTGCTATAATTCATGTGTATTGTTATCTTGGATTGCTGACTGGTACAGATTTTGAAAAACATCATCACTTTTAGACACGTAAATTCTGTAAATATCAACAATAACGATTGTACCATTAAATACAAAATAAATTCGGGGACACATTCTTGACGTTGTCATAGGTCCTTCCCAACCTGTAGGTTACCTAAAATACACGCGTACCCGTAACAGTACTTCTATACGGAATTTCATTCTTGTGATGTGTGTAAGTTAGTTAAAGGCATGTATCCATCCAGGCATAGGTTACGTAAATGAGAAAGTCATTTGCAATATTGAATTATATCGTGGAGGTATAAGGTCTCCGTACTCTTGTCTACGTTATGTTATTGTTGATGCGGTTCACGACTGATATTGTTGCTACTACTATTCACACTGCACTACAATTGGATCAATCAGCAATGACGCAATCCCTATACTATATAAGGAGTGAAGTGACATATAACATGACTGTGTAGTCTTTGGAAACATCCGCACCGCCGAGAAGTGTGGTTTAGGTCGGTCCCAGAGTTAGAACAGGGGGTATAATACTAATAATAGAGAGTGGGGGGGATCTTCTTGGGAATGGAAGTAAGTTTATTTTTGTTCCCCCCCTCCCCCCGGTCAGCTTTTATTTATGAAGCTGATTTTCAGGGATTTGGCCTTACCACGCGACTCCGGCAATTTCCCCATAACTCTTTAAGGATGATCCAATGATTGCGCAGTGTGAATAGTATTCTATTTTAAGTTAGACCCAGGACTACTTCGCGATGAGGTCAAAATGATTTCATGTGTGTATATTTCCCGGTCAAACAAAGAGAGTGAAAGTGAAAGACATCCAATGATGGCCTTGATTACTCATGACAAGGAAGTCTTCCTTGTTGATACACCAACAGCCTTCCAAGATGCGGTCAGGACCTTCCTCTGCAAACATTATCATCTCCGCTCTGTTTCTTGGATTACAAGTTGCTTACAACATTAACATATTTCTATTTCTCACGTCGAATTTTCGGTCGCACTTCCGTCGACCTTTGTCAGTAGTGGTGATTCAATCACTCTAAGCACGTGACCTAGGAACACGTGACTCGAATAAAGAATTGTAGTTGCTTGGAAATCTTTCTATAGATTTGTTTCTCCGGGGGCCATGGTATCCTTTGTTCTCAAAGTGAAGAAAAAAGTATGTATTGCTGAAGTATCTATCGTCATCCTTGGATAAGTTATCATACAGAGAACTATCGGTTTATTTTAGGGCACAACTGTTGGCAAGGTTAGTATAGACTGACGCCCCTACGTATTACTCTCCAAGCAGAGGTTAGGCTCCGGCTGTTTTTTTAACGTTTTTTTAGTCGTTTTTATCGGGCTTTCATTTTTTTTTATATCTTGCTGTGTCAAAACCTAGGCCGGACACAACAACAAAAAATGACAAAACAGAAAGCCCGATAAAAACGACTAAAAAAAAAAACTTAAAAAACAGCCGGAGCCTAACCTCTGTTTGGAGAGTACCTACGTATACCTCTTGTCTTAGTTTTAGTTAAACACAAACCTGAAAACCGTTTGGAAAAGGTTTATAGTAAAGGTTAGGAAGTAACGTTGATATGGCTTCGGTTCACTATGCGTATGCTTCTTGCCTGCTAGTTCACCTTTATCCAGGGTATGTACGGATATCAAGTCCACGGACAGTGCAATGTTTTGAAAATAACGGCAATATTGCAAGTTGAAACCTTTCTCCGTTGACTTGATGTCCCTAATTAACGTTTTTATAAACAACGGATATAGGTTACCCCACGGATAAAGGTGAATTAGCATTAACTTAAATTATGGACTTTTTTATTCACTCTACGCAATGAATAGTTTATAAAAAACGAAACGGTAATGCGATTGAGTAATAATCTCTGCGTCTGTTACAGGCACAGCTGGATTTACAAATAGTGGAATAACATAAATACAGCCACAACATTTAAAACAACCCTAATCGTATTAAAGTTATCTAAAATCTATACAATACAATACAATCAGGCTTGTGTCGTTGTAGTCACCCCTTCTATCTAATTTTTCTAGACGAATGACAAGCAATGCAAAAAAAATCAGTTGTCATTCAATTTTTTTAAAGATACATAATGTAGGATGTGGGCCACACAATTGAAAATATTCTCCAGAACAAAAGTTTCATAAGAGTGACCTATACAACCAACAACGTTTTTAGCATATTTGCATCACAAACTCCTATCCCTGGTGTTTGCAAACTCTGTAAAAACAATCTGAAGGGTTTGCTGAGTGAGAAACACCATTTCAAACTACATCTTTCAGTTTGTAAATAACAACATGCTGGTCAAACGGTAGGATTGTACTTGTCATTATAATACATGGTGAGCCTTTAAAAAGTAACACAATACACCACTATCTACACAGAGATCCCTACCATGTCTCATGTATCTATTTAAGGTCACTTGACGAAAGTTCAATAGTACACTAACTTCGAATCTGTTGTCTGGTACAATATTTAGTACAGTACATAAACTTTAACAAGTGTATCTGTATGAGGAACATTTCAAATATTTACAAAGTTCCCTTACATCATCAAGTCAGGGACAGTACAGGAGAAGTGTATGAGCATTTTACCTTACATGAATCGTACAGCGCGTATCTCACTGAGGCTGCGGTACGTTTGCGACCTGACTGCGGCACGTTTGCGAACTCGTTGCGGCCGAGCGATTTGAAGAATTCAACGATAATAACTCATTTCTTTTACGTTTTACGTGTTTCATTGTCATTTTAATCATACCTACGTACGGTTTGCATGATATTCCGATTATAATATCAAAGGTGACACAACTTTAAAGTCCATCTGTGTTGGTAGAAGTCATTCTTCCTGCAATCTATGATCCACTGCTCACTGAGTCACGTGCTCTATCTGCATAACGTGACGTCACGGCAGCAGTAGATTGTTCATTCCTTGACAAAGACTGGTGCTGTTCAGTCGAAAATTTGGGTGAGTCCAATTCAAAGTTAGTGTTGGACATTACAGTTAAAATAGTTCAAGAAGGGTGACTCAAGTCCAATTTACGACGTAGTGACGCCGCCAATGCGCGTGCCTCAGCCCAGTGAGATACTACCCGCTGTATGGTATGACAATTACTTAAACCAGTTTTCCCATTGGACGGTAATCTATGCAATGGTCTCTTTCCTCGCAGTGAATTTGATGCCGCTAAACATCCTCCCTATCGACTCGAAGCAGGGGTCAACGAAGGTCGACAGGAACAGGGCCCAGATCTTGCCGTAGCAGTGCAGATTGATGACGTAACCCTTCACGCAGGGCACCACGCACCATATTTGGACACAGGCCAGACAGCCGAAGTAGAGGCCCCAGAAGAAAGCGAGGGGTACGGCACAGCAGAAGGACAGGATACGGTAGCACCAGGACTTGGTCCCCTTGTATGTGCGCTTGGACACGTCCCACACCTGATCGTAGCTGTAGGCGCTCTCGGGCTCCGCTATGATCTCATCAAAAGTCACCTGAAATTAATACAAAATATACAGTAAATTCATAACATTAACATGTGATTAATATGTGAAAAAAACACAGATATATCTTATTTCGTGATGCAATATTGAATGAATTTCATGTTCCTTGAACTTAGACAAACTTTTTATTGTACGTACGTGTAAGTCATATCTGTTCTAGGACCTATATTTTCACCCTCACAAAAAAGCGAGAAGTCAATTTCATTTAGCAGAATATAGTTCTTGTGTTTATAGGTTGACATTGCATATATCAGTCAACTATCCAGTTTTATACTTTCAAGAAGATGACATTTCTTTTATTCATATATATGTAGGTCTTCAACGATTCATTGTATTCTCTGGACAGGGTCACAGATCCGGACACACACACACACACATGAGCCAGTTCCCGTAGTACATTCTGTATCATATCAATCCTATTAACACGATGAATAACTTGGGACTGGCACGGAGCCAAAGCTGTGTTATCAAAGCCCCTCCAGCTGTGACATTGACCTTGACCGAATTGAAACATCCTTGCCCAGCCTTCTTGCTGATTACGTATCCATATTTCATGTTGTCGGAAGGGAAACAATCAGTACTTAGTTTCTCTGAGTATACTTGACTATGCCTGTTTATTCCTACCATGTTGTCCTGTTCAGTTGTTTTGTTTTGTTTTGAGCCAAGTCTTCATTGTATCATCATTGTCATTATCTATTGGCTTGACTATACACTAAAACTTAGTGAAACATCTAGTTGTTGTAAAAGACTAGAAAAAGGCTGGTTAAATTTAAGACCAAAAAGACTGCTTCTTGTTCAACATTGAAAAAGTTTCTTTGCGTTCATTCAAACGTGCGGACTGCAATATTCCATTTTAATGCAAGGTGGCGCTCTTGTCTATAGGTAGTTGAGAGCAGGGTATTTTCTGGAAAATATGTTGAAAGCATTTTGTAAATGTGAAAAAAACGTTGGCGTTGGCATGATTATATCAGTTTTATTGAAGTTTATTTGTGAACTTGACAAGCTGTGGACGTAAAACGGTAGGGGGGCGTATGTGGATCATAAGGAGTTTGTTAGGGGTGCAGTTTGCACATTTTTTTCTTCAGTCTCTTTGTTCTTCGTTCGACTCTCATATGCAAGTCGAAAAATTAAAGTTTGTACTTTGCACTACCATCCATATTGAAAATGATTGAGTAAAGAATAAGATTCAAGTTAAATTGGACCTATAGGATGTGAACATGGTCCGGCAATACTTTATATGATTTTCCACGCACTGCGCGTTGTTACCATGTATAAATAAATGCAGATTGACATACTGCGTGAAAGTTAGAGTGAATTAAAAAAAAATCAAAATTCCTAGGACCTAGGATGCGAATATGGTCCGTCAATACTGTATGTAAATTCCCATCCATTGCACGTTGTTGTATTTATAAACGCAGAGCGACCTACTGCGTAAAATTTACAGAGTAATAAAAGTATTCAAGAAAAATTCCTAGGACCTAGGATGTGAATATAGTCCTACAATACTGATGTGATTTTCCATGCATTGCACGTTGATGCCATGTATAAACACATACAGACTGACCTACTGCGTAAAATTTACAAAGCGATACAAAGACTTCAAGAAAAAGTTCCAGTGACCTAGGATGCGAATATGGTCCGTCAATACTGTATGTAATTTCCCATGCATTGCAGGTTGTTGCCATGTATATGTACACAGAGTGACCTAATGCGTAAAATTCACAGTGATAAAAAGAATTCAAGAAAAATTCCTAGGACCTAGGATGCGAAGATAGTCCACCAATACTTATGTGATTTCCCACACATTGCACGTTGTTGCCATGTTTAAACACCAAGTGACCTAATCCGTAAAATTCACAGTGATAAAGATTCAAGCAAAATTCCTAAGGACTAGGGTGCGAATATGGTCCGTCAATACTGTATGTAATTTCCCACACATTGCACGTTGTTGCCATGTATAAATACAGACTAACCTACTGCGTGATTTAAACGCAGCAGCTGTGAGGTCAACTGTTACATGAGATCTCCGTCCGCCGGCTGGTCCCACTCGTTTATTTAACAAGCTTGCCCCAAAACTGACCACTCCCAAATATAAAGCTGTCTGTGATACCGTTTATGGAATCAACCCTAAAGATGGTATCTCACTGTACTTGGGGCACCGGTGTGGCACTGCGGGGTTCGTTCACTGTGGCACTCTTGTGTTATTTTCGACGACTTTTTACAATAATATATAGATGATGCGTAATACTGAAAAGCATGACTTCGGTCGTATTTGTTGATTGATCGTATTTTTCATCTGAAAATCTAACCCATCGCATTTTTGTAAGTACAATAAAGACTGCCACACGACATATTTTTCCCCATTTTAGAATATTTTTTCTTCTCATCAAATTCAGGGTAAAAATAGCGCGCTGATGTCATCCATAGAATTTACTTGCAGTGGCCTTATGTCGCCACACTCTCACTATAAATATTAGACATATATCAATCATATTTCTATGTCAGTATTAAACCTGAACTATCGGGCCATTCTCACTTACTAAGGAAATCATGTTTTTTTTTCGTTGAATCTATATATTGCTACTCCTCTGCACGGAATCGGAACATATACGGACAACTCTCCAAATTGTTTACAGAACAGTCAAGCGCGCCGAAGGTCAAGTTTGCAAACAAATCAATGGGTCCCATCTGGCGTAGACATTCTGCCTGTAGCTAGATAAGAGGAACCTGTGGTTCAGACGAGCTGTTCAAACATGTTGGGATCCCATGCCTTGTTTTTGTCGCCTGTGATGCATGGCTATATTTGCCGTGCGTTATGTGGTGCGAATTGTACAGACGCATGTTTTGACGACAGCTGTTGTTAACGACTCTGCCATGTCAGTAAACAGTGGAACACAGCGACATAGCAGCCAAAGACGGGTGTCGGACTCTTCGGGCCTTTACCAACTCGGCCCATGGGTAATAAGACCAACTTGGCCAAACTAATTCGTTACTCTCCAAGCAGAGGTTTGGCGTATATAACCTTGGTTTTATGTGGTTTTCGCGCCTTCTACTTTGTCCCCTTTTCTTCATAACCGCCGTCCAAATTGAATAGATTCGCCCCACCCAGGGGCGGTGTCGGCAGAGGTTTGGCCGAAGGACACGAAGAAAAGGGAATAAAATAGAAAGCCCGACAAAAAACGCATAAGACACGTCAAAAACAGCCGGAGCGAAACCTCTGCTCGGAGAGTACCTTACCCTGACTATGGTCAGCTAGAAACTCCTTGCTCTAGCCTTTAGAACTCTAACCCTAACCCTGGCCGAGATGACCGAGCTGTTTGGCGGAGTTGACCAGGGTGTCGGACCGAGTTAACCAGGCGTTCACTGCGCCGAGGGAGTTAGTAAGGACCAAATCGTCCTGATCATAGCAAGGACCGTAACCTGTCCTTGAACTGCAATAGGATGAAATGAATACAGACTCAATGCGAAAGAGAATAATGGTTTATCTACGGTTGAACTATCTTGGTTGGTGTCCATTTGTCCATTTAACTTCTCTTATACATTTACCCATCCCACTAGACGGCGATCGCGCTGTGTCTTAGTTCGGAATTGTGTAACCTTTGATTTCATAATTCGAATATCATTCAAAATGTTTAGATATGACTGAAAAGGCAACAAAATACAAAGCGTAAATAATGATTATATTATATATGATTTTATGGAATTTCTATGGAATTCGTTGAGCGAGCTGTAAAATTTTAGGTCGCAAGGAGGTCTTTTTTCTTTGATCATATTTATTGCGGAAAATGAGGGCACTTAACGACACAAGGACATCATCTTCTTAACGACAAATAAGTTATAAAAAGAGCTGTAGCTGTGGAACTGTTGTGCTTTTAAGGTCAGACTGTATATGGGGTTCGAGTAGTTGTCATCGGGAAGTTGGAGCTCTGCTTCTTGTACTTTGCGAGTGACGCTAAAAGGGTCAATTGTGTTAAATAACACACATAGCCGTGACTCGATGGAAGACACTTCTAAGCATATTGGAGACTACACTTGCTCTTGGAGCACGCAGAAGAGTGCATGGTATTTTTTGTACCACCAAAATATCAAAACTTAAAAAGGAGAGACATGATTTGTGTTTATTGCTATGCATTTTTTCCTTTTCCTAAAACAGCCTGGCCGGGCCCAGGTTTGCAAATATGACCTTAGCATAAGGAATTTGGGACGCGAGTTTCATTTCAGTCTGTATTAGAGTGAAATCAAGCCATGGTTCTTCCTTCCACTTTTTCCTACGTTGCCTACTGTATGTGATTAAGTTGTTTTACAGTTTTCAGCGCTAACATGCTAACGCGCGGACTTCCCGGAATTCGCTGGCACGGGAGATGACAGGAGTATCAAACTTTACATGGCAAATAAATCCAGAAATCTGGCAGGAGACCAAGTCAACAGCAGCTGGCGAATACACACACAGTCAAGGACAGACACAGTCTGAGATAAAATTGCCAGAGACGTGACATATACGTAGCCTGGGTACCATCCGGATAGTAGTTCGCTCCGACGTTTATTTTCCACTATATACAGCATGTACAGACTGTAGTTTCTGTGCTATTCCGTCTGGAGACTTGGACATCTCTACCGCAAGGAACATTCAATTCTCGTCCAAATTTTGGACAAGGGTGCTGATTGGTTCCATCCGGGTAGTATTTCGCTCTTAACTTATGGTCGCTTCTGCTATACAAGAAATCGTGGTTAAATGATCACTGTTTCGAACAGACGTTGAAACGCTAGACGGCTAGCAGAAGTGAACATGGGAGCAAACTAAACGTACATATACTACCCGGATGGTACCAAGGCTAACATATACTTTCATCATTCTAAACACATTTCTTAATGCCGTCGCGTCGCGTAATGTAGGGTGTTCGGCTCAAACCTTTGAGGTCCTGGGTTCTAGTTCCATGATATGTTGTGCCATTGGGAAAGGCACTTAACACGAATATCCTCACTTCAAGCAGGTGGAAATGAGTGCCTATCTTCGGTTAGGGCCGTCCCTCGGATAGGACGTTAAATGGAGGTCCCGTGTTTGAGTAGGGGTTATATTCTCGGTGTGAGTGGATCAAATTATATCAGTCCGAATATGCAGCTTCTAATATTCAGTACAAACCTAGTGTGGTACGCAATGAAACAGTTTACCGGTATACAATACAGACAAACTTCGGACTGTCTACTGAAGTCAAACAGTTTTTCTAAAGATAAAAAAAATAGTGACTATTCGTGATTTAATTTTCATATTTTTGTACAAGATTTTCAAGTTTCAATCATGATTTTGATAAACTACAATCGTTTTCCTCGTGTAGAATATGAGTGCAGCCGGCTCAACAACAGAAATGCGCTTCACTCTGTTTACATGGTTATGTTATCTTTCAGCTCTCGCACAAGTGTTCAGTACGTAAGCTCAGTATTTACGTTACATTGTCAACATACACGTACCGACAAAGATACCGCATGCCACCAATGTTTAAATTTTACATAATAGTAATTTAAACATTCAAAACTATATATCTATTCGACACGTTTTTTTATCTCTATTTCCTCAAAATTAAAAGATCCGCAATTAACCTACTAATTACAATTAGGTGTTTGAAATTGAGGGCATCCGACATCCTGGTTAAAATAGCTCAGAGTTTGAAGAGTTCAAGTGGCACTTCAACTTTTTCTGTTGATTTGGCGGCTTGTATTTTCCATACATGATTATATTTGGCCGTCACCGAAGGCCCTTGTTTGAATGGATATGGAGCGACTGATCGACCCCCGACACCAGGGGTATTAATAGAAACACCAAATACTTCCCCTCCAGGGCTCGAAATCCTTTTTTCTGCAGACCTGCACTGGTGTAGGTAATATTGAAAATAACCTGCACCAGACAAATTTTACCTGCACTACTCTGAAATTAGGAGGTATGTATTGTACTAAAATTGTTCAGGAACCATTGCTATTTTTCTTTTACACTTTATAGGTGGTAACAGTCAATGCAGCTAATAACAATCCACAGACACCTACATTATAGGACATTTATGTACATGTATAAAACCCAGCACATGAACCAGTGCAGGTTAGGTGCAAGTAGACACCAGAAATACCTGCACAGCTCCAATCTTACCTGCACTAACCTGCAGCTGGTATTTTGAGCCCTGCCCTCAGTCTGATTGAATCGTTGGCAATAGACTGCCGCGATATATGATATAAGGAAAAGCAATTTCAACTGAGTGCTTTCCTTCTTATCACACATACAAAACGACGCCAAGATACAACACTTGAGTTAAGCAAGCAGGGAACGTCGGAAATTGTTTGGTCACTGAATTGTTTTAAAAATAACTTCCCCGGAAGCTACGGTATATACAAAACATTCAACTGCACTCCTCTGACACATATACATTGCATGATAGTCACAAATTTGTCGTCCGATATGAATATTTTCCCCTTCCTGTTGAGATCATTTTAGAACAGTATTGTGTCTACCATTATCAGATTTTATTCACTATCTATAATAATCTATAAGCAAGGAAGTGTAGGTTATTTTTATCACAATATGTCCGCTAGCATGTACATTACGCAACACATGCTGTCTAACTTTGACACATATCTGGTAGTCGAAAAATTGTCGAACAACTTTAATTCAGATATTTTCATCTTCTTGTTAAGAGCAATTAAAACAGTATTTTGACTGTCATTTATTAAATAATATCTGTCATCTATTAGTGTCTATAAGCAAGGAAGTGGAGGTTTATTTTTGTCCCAGTATGTCCTTTAGCATGTACAACACAAAACATACACATGTTTTTCTACTTTGACACACAATAGATAGTTGCAACGATTTTATACATTCCTTTTGACAGTCTTTTACAACATTATTGTGTCCGTCTATCGTCTATAAGCGTCTACAAACAAGGAAATGCTAGTTTATTTTTGTCTCAGTATGTCCGTTAGCATGTACAACAAAACATATACATGCTACTCTACTTTAACACACAACAGATAGTTGCAACTATTCTATACATTCCTTTTGACAGTCTTTTACAACATTATTATGTCTGCTTATAATCTATAAGTGTCTACAAGCAAGGAAATGTTAGTTTATTTTTTCCCCAGTATGCCGTTAGCATGTACAACAAAACATATACATGCTACTCTACTTTAACACAAATCTAACACAACGATTTTGTACCCTTCTACTGACAGCATTTTGCAACATTATTGTGTCTGGCCATCTAAAATTGTCTACAAGAAAGGACATGCTAGTTTATTTCTGTCCCAGTATGTCCGTAAGCATCTACAACACAACACCAACCGTGCCAGTGACCTACCTTCACATGATCGTTGATTCCCTTTGGATCCCGTGGACTTGGAGGTTCTGGATAGTCCATGTGCATTCTAGTTTCATTACCATGAGACGAGCTCGGAGAAGGGGTTTTGTGGTGCTCCCCAGTAGAAGACTCGAACCTAAACTCTGATGGTTCCGTCCCCCTCATTTCAGACATCATCGGGTAGTGGACTGTGTTGGGCGGGGCGCTGCTGTTGGGCGGCGGGTAGCTCAGTACGGGATATCGGTTTTCCCCCAGCGTTTCCTCACCGAAATGTGGCGTGCGATATGCCGAAAATGCCGGGCGGAATTTTCTTTTAGTGAGAGCGGTGGGGGAATGTAGTATGGCCGATCTCGCCAACGAGATTAACAGAGCTGATGTGGGTTGGTTGCAGTCTCTGGTGTAAGTCAGTGTCGGGCGGCGATGTTGTTGACAGAGACAACCAGCATTCAGAACATGCCAGTGTTCGACATGTCTGTTAATGTAAACAGATGCAGTTCTGTGTGGATAGGTGGGGCGCTGTTGGTTACTTTACCGTACATAAAAAGATCTCGATTTATTCATCTATCATTCACTTCTGTATTCTTTCTAGCAAACATAAGCTTCCCCAGCGGTATAGGCAATGCTTTTAGGGAGTCCCTGGGCACAAAAAGTTAACCAACAACACAATATATACATATTATATAACATTATGTATACATTTGCATGCCATTATAAACACGGTGAGCTTGGGGCACAAAAAAAGTCGTAATATTTTCTATGGGAAAAACAACTTTGCACGCCTCTATTTTAAGTTGGCGATGTGAGACTATTTTCCCACGTTTTGTACCATTAGGCCACAGTACAGCCACAGCAAGTAAATTCTATGGATGACATCCTCCTCAGACTCCAAATTTAATGACGGCTAAACAAAACAAGATGGGAAAGAAACAAGAAATCTAGAATTCAAAATAGACACCATAAACGTTGTTACAGTAATTGAAGGAACAAAACATGGTATCACAGCCAACGCGTCTTTTATTTTTTTCGAGGTTTTGTTTTCAAAATTAGGCGAAAATTAATGAGCGTGCTATGATGTCATCCATAAACTTTACTTGCTGTGGCCTTAAATGTATTTGAAGCCCATAACGTGGTGGCATATCGCTGTTACATTGCCCTCAATCTGCTTGTTTTTATCGAAGAGAGAAGCCAAGATAACAACTTGATATGAATGTGATAGGATGAGCGGACATCCTGTGTAATTGTATGTGAGGTACCCCTGCATCCAGAATGGTTTGGTCCGTATGACATCACGTGCCCTTATTATTCGCTGTGGAAGTTGGCTTTTTCTTTGTATCCAACTAAAAACTAAAAGCATACTAGCAACCGCCTCCCCACAGGTTCCTGTTTCTTCCTTCCAAGCAGCGAACCAGACAATTAGAAATATAATGTACGGATAGTAAATTTGCTCGACATTGTTTTAAGTACAATTATATTGCACTAAGCTTTAAAAAGTGCTACCATAAAGCCGCTTACTTACAAAGCTCTCTCCAGAAGCTTTGTGAGTGCGTCAGCATACAATAATTCGTAAGTCATTTAGATTCCATATTACCTTGGAGCAATGACATGGAAGATCAAAGCCTCTCTGCTGTTTTTCCTTTCTCATAAGACCATTATCATGGTAGCAGCGCCTGGTGTAGGAGCGGCACTTAGGCATAAGCTGGTTTTGCAAGCCCAAACGATTTTATCTGTGGTTCTGACTACGTTTTATAGTGTCAAAAACATTGGGGATACTTCATGATCAGGAAAGAAATTTTGCAGATGCGGGTTTGAAGAAGGAAAAGGTGCTGTATGAATAAAAATAATCTAGAGTTACCTTCGCTATTATAAAGTGATGTTGGCCTTTTGCATGAGTGTCGTTTCATAAATGTTCTTCACTGATAAATAAGGTCCTAATTTGCATTAATCATATCAATTCACTATCTTTTCTACAGAAATAGCACAAGTAATAAAAGCCATATAATAGCACAGAAGTCTGTATGATATACACATAAAGTTTGTAAAAGTTGGTCCTGGTTTACATTAGGTCTAATTATGAGCACACACACACATGAACACATACATCTGTACACAAACACACATGAACACAAACACACACATATGAACACATACACAAACACAAACACACACACACACACACAAGCTCACACATGTACACACACACACACACAATTCGCAATACCAAGAAACGAAGACAATTCAACTTCAGATCATTCTTACCGTTTGATACTAGCAGAAAAGTTAAGATGGACGGGAAATGCATGATGCCTGGAACCTTCTGGTGTAAGTTCATGAATACCTTTATTCCTATTGTTATTGTGCATAGTCAGGTTAAATTGCTGCAAAACGGAAAGTTCTGAAAAGAGTCCATATTAGCCTAGAGGGATATGATTTCATTTCATTGGCAACCAAAGTCTAAAGACGTCGCAACGTTAAAACAATAATGACTTCTATACCTCTAACATTAAGAGCTATCTTGCCATCACACACTGCTGGTTAATGTAAACTTGTATATTTGCATATTATTTAAGATTGGCTGAAATGCTTCCGATTTAACACAATTCAGTATGACTCAAACTCGCATGTCTGCAAGTTGTTTTGATTTAAGTTTGAAATAAATTGGTATATCGCAACCAGTCACCGTGTACATTCAAACGAGGTTTTCTACGAGCATATTCAATATTTCATGTGATTCAATATCTAATGTTTAGAACTATCCTTAAGTATCTGCAGATACCCTGTATGCTGTGCCGGATATCTACAACACCCGACACAGCACACAGCGGGACTCCAACTGAATAAAGCAATCTTACCC
>NC_049990.1:14676429-14695462 GCF_000003815.2 Branchiostoma floridae | reverse complement strand
TTGCAGTGGCTGTGTGTGTATGTGTGTGTGTGTGTGTGTGTGTGTGTGTGTGTGTGTGTGTGTACGTGTGTGTGTGTGTGTGTAATCGTGTGCGTGCGTGCGTGTGTGTGTGAGTGTGTGTGTGTGTGGGTGAGTGTGTGCGTGTGTGTGTGTGTGTGCGTGCGTGCGTGTGTGTGTGAGTGTGCGTGCGTGTGTGTATGTGTGTGTGTGCGTGCGTGCGTGTGTGTGTGTATGTGTGTGCGTACGTGCGTGTGTGTGTGTGCACGCGCGTGTGTGAGACTGTTAAGAATACAGCTCATTGAATTACGTGTAGGTGCAATTAGAAGGAACATGCCGAATAACTCCAATATTGTTAGTACAATGTACTTATGATCACAAGCACAATATGTGAATTGACCAGGAACCATCCCATACTGCTCACACACACCAAGGTTTCATACCTCTTGTTAAACAGTCACACTGAGACCACAAAAACTACAGCTTGTCGGTCAGTTCATGGCTGCAGTACCGATGGAAATGCCAGGTAAACCATTTTTGGCGACGCCTCAGGGGCGAGCCTAATGTTTATAGTGTGCGACCGTTTGACAGGAATTCTAGGAATTCCGCAGGCATGCGAGGAATTTTTCTACGGGTATTTTTTTGTACGGGTATTTTCTACGGGTATTCCCTAGGGAATTTGTTTTTGTGTGTGACTTTAGTCTGCTTTGGGTATGGCGTATAATAAGATGACGTGACCGATGTTATAAACCAGGATTTCATGTTTTAATACTCGTTTCACCATCAAGTATACAGCACATTACATTTTTTAACAAAATACCCGATATTATGTATCGTTAGGGTAGAATTGTGGGTCAGTTATATTTTTTGCTTGACCATTCGGCGTAATGATGTCGTGTATGTATGAGGATTGTTTTGTTTCGTTTGAAGGTTTTTATTTCATATCTTTCTGTTATTTCATTTTGTATGGTTGTGTGACGCTTGAATCCCTTTTTTTCTTATTGTTGTGATGTTCATTTGGTTACCAAACCATCGCGACAAAGGGGTGTACTTGTCAGTCGATTCTTCCTGTAACCTGGGGGTTGTCATGCCGGCGTTCACCTGTGGGGACAGATTGTGAGAAAGGATTGATATGAAGTATTTTTGCAATAGTGATACTAACTAAGCAACTTTTGTATGTCTGGATCGGTAAAGTGTTGTTTTCTGTTAGTTACAGGCCGTCGGTAGTGATGTAAGGCATCAAAGTAATTCAGATATAATTTATAGCAAAAGTCATACATATTGAATTACAGCGCTTATATTGTCATGTCAAGTCAAAGTCCTTCCCGCTCCATGGTGCATAGGGCGGCGCCCATGTTCTTGGAGTAACCCTGGGCCAAACAAATGCAATTACTACAGTAGGGGGCCAGGACACTGGCTGTGGTGTGTGTTCAAATTACATACTCTTTCCCGAATGCTGAGTGCTAAGCTGAGAAATTAGCACGACCATTTAACACGTCATACTATATTGGCCGGGGATCGAACTTACGACGTACCGAATGCATGGCGAAGACTTTTCCCACTCGTCTCATTGCACCGGTGATAACGCTTGTGCAGCCAGACAACAATACTCGTGATGCTAACGTGCTGTTACTTTGACCGATGAGGTCTATTTCTCTTATAACCAAAGGGCACAAAAGTGCATTATCATTTACCTTTTGGTGTAGCCCGAGTTTTGAATCATTAAAGAAGTTTCAGAAATAAAATGTACCACCGTGAATAAGAAATAATGACACAAAATATTCTTTCTCGGCTTGGCTTCGCATGATCGAAGGCACATCACAATATCAATATACATGTCGGCTTAAAAGCCACAAGCGACGGCTATCGGGTCTAACATGCAGTACACTGTTACGTCGGGTTGCGTAAACCAGTATACAGAATATTTCGTCCATCATACAAGTAAAACGGCTGCATTTGCAAGAGATATCCAACTTCTACGTGTGGAAGGGTGGTAAAGGTGATTGGAAAAGCATCCTGTATACAACGGCTATATCATCACCTGCCTGTAATAAGACAGAATGAAATAAGTCACATGTACGCTCACCGCTATTAAACTGCTTGGAGGACAATGGGTGATCAGATTACCGGTACCGTTTTGGCTACAGTCAGAGTGATAAGACGGCGGGCGATCGGAGGACGGATGGGAGTATGGCAGTTCCGGCAATCGTCGGTTAATTGACGACTCGTGCTCAGCAGTATTACTATAGAACTGTGGATACGTGCTTGACTGTACTAGTCCACAGACGATAAAGGGTGAGTGAAACGCAGAGTAAAAGATGATTGAGAACGGGGACCCCGGTAACAAATCGTATCTTTTACTTTAAGACCACGGGAAACAGATGAATATGACCACGAAAAACAGAAGCGTTTGTTGTTCGGCGGCGGCAAGGTGGCGAATGGAATTCCACAGGAGGGCCTCATGGAGCGCTGATATCTTCGGCCGATCAAAAACAAAAGGGTTGTGCCTGGTTGTGCCGTAAACAACATGTGGTATGAGTAACAAACTGCCAAGAAGTTTCCACGTTGAAAGATATTCTCTAAACAAAATAAAAAAACTCTGGCGAAACAAGGTCACAGATGAAGACTAATTCCTACACAACAATACGCTGTAAAAATGCCAAAACTATAATGCCGTTAATATGGGACTCATATTTTATCTTGCCGAAACGTGATGTTGGCGGACTTTTTGAAGACCAAGGTCTCGGGCGGTTTGGGGTAAGATTTGGGCCCACGAGATTAAGGTTGGCAGTGTTACTCAACCCAAGCACACAGTCCCAAAATCCACCTGGTACGATTCACATCGTAACGCTCTCGGTTTATTTAGCTCTAGTCACTCTTAACAACTTGTGACGTATCTATTATACGCATAATACATGCTATCATTAGCAAAGTAGAGTACTCTACTCTCACCGAAATTGAGTCGCTTGTGCATGTTCACTGTCCAGTTGAAGCGCCGCGTCTAACTCGGCCGACCTTGTCCGCCGCGCCATCTCCGCCTGACTAGATAGTCAGTGATCGATCTTTATTGAGCAGCAAACTGACGCTATTCTGAGGGCTGCCATTGGTTGGAAAATGTACTTGTGCAGTTCCTATTTGTCAATGTTTACAGACTGACGTCAGCACGGTGACCAATCCCAAGACGATGTCCAGACGACGGCCAGGGACCGCCCGTTTTGTTTGTTTTAACTATCCAAGCGGGGACGATATAGTCACAGCATTCAAAACGGGGATTGAAATGTAACCAAAAAGGATCTATTTTACGATGGGTATATTGCAACCTAACAACGCTAAAAGCAATAGCAGCGAATCAGAACATTATAACCCGGAACTTTTTCATGCCTACCTTAAAAATTAGTACTAAGTTTTAACGGCTACAATGTTTCCTGTTTATTGACGAAGCGTAAAACAATAGATATATCTTGTACCGTCTTCTCTGAGGTGCGCTTATCGGGTAGTTTAGTTGATATTTTTGATCATGCATCATATACTGGGCGATGTTAAATTCAGTATCTCCGGTAACAGTCCTGGTTATATTGACCTCTTATTTTCTTTTTCCAAAATGTGACTAGACATTGCATCTCCGAGGTTTATACTACTCTAATTAGATACAAAAATAAAGGACTTTGCCCTTTCATCTTGTATGCAGATACACACCAACATGTGTTGTATCAATCACACACGAATATATTGCCATTTTAACAAAAAGAACTAGTCTATATTGTGACACGCTGTAACTATTGTGGGGAAATAAGATATACATAGTACATAGGTAGAATGATCTAGCAAGACCTCAAAATTAACCCAAACACGACTGCGTACTAGTTACCACTCGTACATTGCAATTGACCAGTATTTATTTTCTTTCTGAGTACCTATCGTAATCCACAATGTATGGGTTACATGAGTTATTACCTCGTAAGCTACCATTTCTTAAGCTGGCCCTATCTCCCTCCTATACAAGGGAAGAATGACACTTAAATACACAGACATGTCACTTGATGACAATGTTTTATTCACTTTAGAAGAACCAACATTCAATGCTATACCTGTGTCCGATTAAATGGTCATGTTTGAGAAATGGCTGTGTGTTGTCATATAAAAATATATTCTGTGTATAAAAATCACTATTATATAAACTTCTTTCCAGTGGGATCACAGGCAAAGTTTTTGATATAATCAAAGACCTGTACAACCGATCCGAAGCTAGCGTCAAAACTAGGGAAGGCCTTAGCGACAGTTTTCCTATTGAAATTGGTGTCCGACAAGGGTGCGTTCTAAGTCCCACATTATTCAACTTGTACATTAGCGATCTCATTGATAAACTCGATTCAGTAAACATAGATGCTCCTCTGTGAAAACACTCAAAATTGACCAGCTTATTTTATGCTGACGACATTGTCTTGTTATCTGAAACTCAAGAGGGACTGCAGAACGCAATTAACACTCTTGGCCAATATTGCCAAAAATGGAAATTAACAGTCAATCTAGCGAAAACAAAGATTATTGTATTCAACAAAAGGGGCCACTTATTTTCTAGCTTAAATTTCTCTTTATACAATAAAAGGATAGACATTGTTCCAACTTACTGTTACCTAGGTATTATGTTTACAGCAGGTTGCACATTTAGTACTGCTGTAAAGAATCTACAAAAGAAGGCCCTAAGAGCATTATTTAGTATTAGAAGTACATTAGGAGAATCTAGATCTTCTGTATCACTGCATTGCAAATTGTTTGACACATGTGTCCTACCTATTTTATTGTATGGATCTGAAGTCTGGTGTAGTAGCAAATTGGATGACAAATCCCCTTTAGAGTCCGTTCATCTGAAATTCTGTAAATACATCCTAGGTGTTCGAAGGAACGCCAGTAATTTTGCAAGTAGAGCGGAACTGGGGCGTTTCCCCTTGTGGATTGAAGCTCAATGCAGAATGTATAATTATTATTTTAGATTAGCCAACGAAGTGCACACAGATAGTCTTCAATATGAAGCTTACATGGTACAGCAGGAACTAGATAGTCGTAAAACATCCTGCTGGTTATCTGATGTAAGGAAACTCTTAGAGGAGTCCGGCTTTGCCTACCTGTATATAAACGGTCACTCTAACATACCCACTCATCTAAATCAACTAAAGCAAAGGTTGAAAGATATTTTCATCCAAAGATTCCATTCAGAACTACAAGCGATTGGACGAAAAGAAAACCAGGGAAACAAATTGAGGACGTACAAAACATTCAAAGAAACATATGAAAGAGAAACGTATCTTAGCATCTCAAGCTTTGAACATCGCAGAGCTATGTGTAGATTTCGCATAAGTGACCATCCGTTACATATAGAATCCGGCAGGCATAACCGCACTCCTTTAAATGATAGAACATGTAAATTCTGTGACCACTTGTATATCGAAGACGAGACACATTTTTTACTAGATTGTACATTATATGAATACGAAAGCCAATCCCTATACAATGCTATACGAATAGACAACAATTATAAGAAAATGTCAAGACAAGGCTTATTCAAGTACTTGATGTCATGCACGGACGGTCATGCTATTGACGCAATATGTGAATATGTCTCCATGTGTTTCAAAAAGAGAGAAGAACATGTTAGATGCAGCCATTAACGATTGTAACACATAGTGTCTTAGTTCCCTCTCCATTTAGCCTAGTTTAAAATCACTGTATAGCTTAGCCTAGTCTAAAACCATTGTATTAGTTAAGTTTCTTTTTTCTCTGCATCCATAAGACCACATGAGGTCCTTCTGTGCATTTAGTCCTCGGGCATGAATATGCAATAAAGATTATTATATAAAAAACAAACACTCAATGCTATACTTGTGTATATATAAATCTATTGTACAGTGGTCAAAGCTAACCTGTTCATTGTCGATAACATCTCTTTTTGTATGTCACCTGATATGCCCGGCGTGTGCTTAAACCTAAAATTTACGTCAGGTCTACGCGTGCGTATTATCCACATAGTCAGGCCACTCCCATGATCTATCTATTACCTGGGTCACGACATTCACCAGACCTGAACGGTATTGTCTATTGATAATGCCGGTACCACTTTGTATCGGTGGCATCTGCAACTGATTGGAGCAAGATGCCGCCGTGCAAATTAATGACGGGATCTTCTCTTTGTATCTAACTGAGAAGCTCAGTATGTGGCCCAGACGTGCCAGGCGCTGTCTGTATGCGTCTAGAACCCGTGTCCCCAGACGGTCAAACCACTCGCGCATTGTGCGAAGAGATATCTAGCAAGACCTCAAAATTAACCCAAACACGACTGCGTACTAGTTACCACTCGTACATTGCAATTGACCAGTATTTATTTTCTTTCTGAGTACCTATCGTAATCCACAATGTATGGGTTACATGAGTTATTACCTCGTAAGCTACCATTTCTTAAGCTGGCTCTATCTCACTCCTATACAAGGGAAGAATGACACTTAGATACACAGACATGTCACTTGATGACAATGTTTTATTCACTTTAGAAGAACCAACATTCAATGCTATACCTGTGTCCGATTAAATGGTCATGTTTGAGAAATGGCTGTGTGTTGTCATATAGAAATATATTCTGTGTATAAAAATCACTATAAAAAACAAACACTCAATGCTATACTTGTGTATATATAAATCTATTATACAGTGGTCAGCCTAACCTGTTTATTGTCGATAACATCTCTTTTTGTATGTCACCTGATATGCCCGGCGTGTGCTTAAACCTAAAATTTACGTCAGGTCTACGCGTGCGTATTATCAAGATTCTCAAACCCATTGCCGATAATAACAACAGCCTGGGTAACGACATTCACCAGACCTGAACGGTATTGTCTATTGATAATGCCGGTACCACTTTGTATCGGTGGCATCTGCAACTGATTGGAGCAAGATGCCGCCGTGCAAATTAATGACGGGATCTTCTCTTTGTATCTAACTGAGAAGCTCGGTATGTGGCCCAGACGTGCCAGGCGCTGTCTGTATGCGTCTAGAACCCGTGTCCCCAGACGGTCAAACCACTCGCGCATTGTGCGAAGAGATACGCAGGGTCACACCCTGAACCCCCCCCCCCCCTCACCCACTCTCGCATATAAGAAGACTCGAGTCGTGCGTAGGAGATTGTCCTAGATCCATTCCGTGTAGCAGATGATTTCATGTTGTGCAAGCAAGCATTTGTTGTGTCCGTTTTGGCGTAGAGGTTATCATTTTTCTATGTATTGATTCTCACCCCACAACCGCTGTCTAGCCCTCGGGAGGTGCTCAGAAAAAGTTGCGGCGGTCAATCTTAAGCTGGCTCTATCTCACTCCTATACAAGGGAAGAATGACACTTAAATACACAGACTTGTCTTATCCACTATCTAGTGAATAATCGAATAGTTTAGTTGATTTTTGTTTATCATGCAACAAATACTGAGTCATCTCAAATTAAAAACTTCCGTTAACAGTCCTGGTTTTACTGACCCCCTATTTTCGTGTTCCCAAATGTGTCTAAATGGGGATTGCTACTCTGAGGTATATACTGCTCGAATTAGATACAAAATAAAACACGTTTGTATCCACTCCGCCACATTTATCTTCTATTAAAACACATACCAACATGTCTTGTAACAACCACACACGAATGTATTGACATTTTAACAAAAAGAACTAGGGTATCCATTTGACACGCTGCAACTATAGGGGGAAAGAAATACATTGTGCATAGGTAGAATGATCTAGCAAAACCTCATGATTTGACCTAAACATGGCAAAAACGATTTAAGGTTCACAATTCACTCTGGCACTAACGTGAATGTTTAAGTTGAGTCGGTGGGGAAGGGGGTTGGTACAATTTGGCAAAGAAAAGCCACGGGGCATGACACCACATGAGCACGGTTTGGAGATTTTTAAAGCCGAAACCATGGAGGCAAAAAATCTGGTTGTGGTTCAAAGATGCCAGAGATCAGGGGAAGATGTTTGGCCAAATCTGCTGCAATTAGCTGTCACAGACAATGAATTACGACCAGGGCTGGGGCCAGAGGGTACGTATGAAATGTCAGAGTGGCCTTGACTGCACTGAAGGTGCACGGAACGAAGAGTAGAACAGATGGCAAAAATTATCGTGGTGATTCTCAGAATCCGGCGATGTGACAAATTTAGTCACTGTGTCAGATAGATAGTATGTCGACCAAACACCGAGAAAACCACGACAACGGAACTTTTATGCATTTTTCACGAAAATTCAAGACTACACAATTCATGTTAACTTTTACGCTAACAGTGATGGGGTTTTGTGCGCGTGAAAAGTTGCGCATGAAAAATCTGCGGGTGACAACATGCACATTCGCTTATTTCCCGGGGATTTGGAAAGTTTTTGTACTTTTACATTTAAGATATTTAAACAGAGCGCTCAAAATCTTTTGATAACCATTAGTGTTGATAATTAGCAGGGATTTTAACCCATGTCCTATCCGGTAACTTCCCTGGGTGGTGTCCCTGCAGACGTGTTAGACGTTCGCGTATACAAGAACGGGATCCCGTCTGTATTTTCCTGTTGCCGTTATATCAGAAGAAAACTAAATCACATCCAGTATTCAGAATATGTATAGACTGGCTGGCATCTCCCTATTGTATTCATCCGCTAAAAGAATTCGTCACCATGGTCTTGGGCGGCTACAGTGAGAACTTACTTTGGTATGCATTCGCTCGACACATCACATATCGCTATCAAAGGAAAAGGCCGGTGTCATAACGTTGAGAGATCTTTTGTCGGCCTAACATCAGAAGGCCATTTGTTTTGCATATAGATTAATCGCCATCGAGAGAACTGTTATACGACATGGTGTGAATTAATACCTCCCGCGAGGCATTCTACCACCCTCTTGTAAGACCACATTTGTAACAAGGAGGTTTTATCCTTGATTGTATAAATAGGTAACGGCGGAATTTTGATATCGCAACGTTGACCAAACACCCAACGAAAGCAGTAATGATTTCAGACTTCAACCCCCGTACACGCCCGACAACACGTAGAAACTAAGTTTTCTATGCTGATCTTAGAGATCAAATAAAAGCACTTAAAGAATTAACAAAAAGGAAAACAGCAAATCAACCTATGTTATTGAACATCTTTATTCATAACATGAACAAAGGAAATTCAGAAAGGAAAAGTCAGAAAACGAACAAGACAATAATAAAGAGTTTCTTGTAACAAGAAAATGTACGAACAGCATTATCTAGCTAGTTACATCAAATACATGAAAAATATAACCTCCTTGGTTACATCAAGCTAGGGAACAGGTTCTCAAGATAGTAAAGAAAAACTTTAGAATGTAGAGATGCTACATAAAAACATGCGCGTTAAATTGATAAAGATGAAGCAAACATTTGGTATACGATCAATACTTCCATAAAACTTTAAAAGAGAAACAAACTAAAATGGAGGAAGATGTGGTCTACCAGGAACGCGTCGAACTGGGAACAGGACAGCTCGTCAGGACGGTTACTCCAGCAGGGTGAATGAAATGGGGGAGGGGGCAGCGACATTGGCTGGTCTGTCTGGCAGGAATTGGTCAGTATCAAAACTACAAAACAGTTCGGTAGAGAAGCCAATATGCTGCAGCAAAACGTCCGCCAGCTCGAGCTGGAACTCAGCTGGAACTCAGCTGGAACTCGGGCTGTGTACGGAACTCGCCTGTACATACTGTGAAAACGGCTGAACATACTCGAGAAATTGGCCTTCAAGAGATGCCACGTCCTACTCATTTGAGGTCAGGTTGGGAACTGGGATCAATCTGACCACCTTGATCTGACATACACCCAAAAAACAATGGCATTGTGGTGCAAAAAAGTGTTGTAAAACTTGACATGAATTTCACACAAGCCTCATGAGGAAAGGTGTGAGGCGCCATCACCAGGGTCATGAATGAGAAGGAGAAGAATGTAGCCTGTCTGTCCGCTTGCTAGGAAAACAAACTACATGTTTCTAGTGACTAAAAAGTGTATTTTTGCTTCGGAAAGATGGCCGTTCTAAGTCAGTTAGATCCTGGGAGTGGCCTGACTATGTGGATTTGGTACTGATCCGCCCTCCCATGATCTAACTATTACATGAGTCTCCGTGAGGTGAAGATCTCATTATGCCTCCAGGTGTGGTTGTACCTATTATTTTAGACGTAATTTTCATGTCTAACAAATGAGCGCTCGAAATCATCACTGAAAGTTGAGAAAGAACAAACAAGGCATATAGCCTCAAGTGGGAAGTAACAGAACATATCACGAGACAGATACTGTAAATGTTTTTAAGTTCGCGGGGATTTAATTTCGCGGTAGCGGGAAAAAGGACTTTTCGCGGTGGATTTAAGTTCGCGGTAACACCATAGACTGCAATCTAATATCATTATAGAAAAATGTTCGCGGTGTTTTTAAATTCGCGGTGAAATGGTCACCGCGGAAACCGCGAACATTAATCCACCGCGAACATTTCTGCATTTACAGTACATTTTAATATACAAAGAAGGTTTCTTGTTGATACAAACGTCCGGTGAGAGACAATAGAGGTACGCCTGCGAATGTGGTGAACTTTCATCAAATTGCACTATTTTGGTTTTTCGTCTGCTTTCATTGTATGTGACCCCGGCGGTAGAAAGACTCGACTGTCCCGAAGTTAGCCTGGCCAATCCACGGTAGACTGGATTCCAGGTTACTTTTGTACCAGCTCGATCTTCATGGATTGCAGCGCCATGACCTTAACTGTACATGTTATTTGCTTTTGAATGTATATTCCATTACATTATTTTGTCGTACCCAACAGAAACATACTTTCTAAAGATACTTTACTGCACCTTAAGGTGTTTGATACAAACTGCCCCAAGTGCATAGTAAACATGAACACACTCTCCATGCGTTGTCGACTCACAGTATCTTTGGTTTGGAATGCGGTAGTCACCCTTTGAGTCGGTGTGACAAATCCCGGGCCTGTCATGCTCACGACTGTCTACACATACACGACTTATTAGCCCCAGGCAGGACTGAGTCCGGCATGTTATGACAAATTTTCCCCTTTTTCCTTTTATTTCTATGTTGTAGGACCATTCGGTGCAAGCCGGGCTAAGAAAGCTACGAGAGGTGTGCCTCGATCACAACATTCATGTATATCCCTTAAAAAAGTTAAAGATGAGTCGCGCCCTGGACCGCCTGATCAAGGCAGGCACGCAGGCGAAACCCAACAAAAACATACTGTATTGTCCAAATATTACGTAGTATAGCTTAAAGATACCTTTCTGCACCTTAGGGTGTTTGATACAGGGGGGGTTTAGCGTTTCTGTGTTTGTTCAGATCAGAATAAATGCGTTACTGATAACCAAAGGCATCCATGAGGGAGGGCCTCGAGGAATAAGTACCACATAATCGCCCCCCCCCCCCTTCACGGAGATGTAAACAAACCGCCACTGATCATTAGAACAGAACCACTCACACTCACAGAACAGAGCAGAACCATCGCGACGATAATCACGCTTACCCAAAAGGATGACATGTCTCTTCCTCCTCCTGACATCCTCCATGCCCCATCTCATGTTCTCCCTGGAGCGCCCAGCTTCCGATAAGGGCCCCGGCCACCCACGTTACCAAGCGGCAAGCGGGGAAATGGCACCCCGGCCCGTGGCCGGCATGGGCCCGACGAACACGTGTCCCGGAAGTAGGAAGTAACCCTTCAGATTGACGTAAACCCGACGTAAACCCGACCTCACTATCCTTCTGGGCCTCCAAAACGTTCATCGCTAGGTCGCTGCACGAAAACGTGGACGTATGGGAAAAAAGCTAGCACAATTCTTGGGACAAGGGCCCGGAAGTCCTTTTTTTGGATAAAGAATAAAGTTCGGGATAAGAAATCCTTCGCCCCGTTTGAGGGTAGCTTTAGAGGGCAGACGTAAAAGCCTCCCCCACCCAAATTTTTTTTCCAGATTGCCCGAAACTGCGACAGGCAGGACTCTCGTCTAGATCACAAACCACCAGGGCACACAGGTCGTCATGTACACTGAGTAGCACGGAACAAAACTAAGTCGGCATGAAGAGTGGCTTCTGTATCATGATCATGCCCTACTTCCACGGGGAGTATTCCAAAATAGGAAAATCCCGACGAAGGAGTGTCCATTTGCGTTTTAATCACAGTTAGCACGTTTCAAGATCCATACCCTGGGAGCCAGACAGGACCGGGTAGCTAACGAGTTTAGTACGGGGAACCAAGCCAGTCAGCCCGCCGATCTCACATTAGCGCTCCGGTGGAGTTTAACCCGAAGGAGTTATCGCTACCCTTTTCGGTGAAAGGGCAGGTGGACCTTACAAAGTTCCAGCCTCAAAGTTCTGTTGTCATTTTGAAAATTAGCTCAATACACCTTTGAGCCATATCTAGTCCCTGATTCGCTACTACAATAGCCTGCTGACCAACTGTGGTGTGTTGTAGCTGGCTACCTGGGGTGGTTATCAATCCTAGGTTCTCCTCTCTCTGACCAAGGGCATTGGAGACATTCTACAGTCATCCTGCCAGACCCCTGCACGATAGATACTGAGATCGGGCTGCGGTGTTGTAACCAGGCTCGATCCTGTCTGGCCCCCAGGGAAAAAGATCCACGAAACGCACATATCTTTGACCCGCATTTCAACTGAACCGAGAAGTTTTTACCCGCAAGTACCAACCTACCGTAACTTGGTTGTATCTTTCTATCTCCCTGTATGCCACAGAAGGTCGTTTAGCTCTTGAACTTTGAGCAGATGTTATAGAATGGCTTATTCATATACCTACTTCAACATTGCAGCATTGGCCAGATGCCTTGATTCCATGGAACCGCTGCCATAAAATGGATTACGCGAAATCCAACACTCATCTGGCCAGGCGCAGATTATTGCAAAATATCAATGTAACATGTAGCATGTTTGAAATAATCTTTCTAATTTTAACGTCGTTTAATTGTATTGATATTTCTTCATGATAATACTTAACTTGTGTATCAACAACATCATACTACACAGCACATTAAGCCAACGTATCGCGACACTACGACACTAGCACATGCAGTCCGGAACATCATCATGACTTACCAAGCATACAATTCCTCAATTATCTCTATCAGGATACAATACAATACGTTACAAAAAAGTCAAACAATATTACCGTCGCCATGGCAATGCTTTTTCATTGCCACACTTTTTGAACTTGACCTTTCTTCCAACAAGCGCTACTAAAATACTAAATATCATGAAGATCCATCAAAAACTTCTCAAGTTATTCTACTGCCTGCATATAGGCCAACACCAAAGCCACTAGGGCATAACTGAAAACATAATTGTCTTGGCGAAGGTAATTAAGATTTTTTTTCTTTCTATTTACAGACGAGGACAATGTGGCACTGCACTCAAGTTTTTTGTAACTTATATTAACAGTGCCACATGCACGGTACAGACAGAAGGTACCCATTTTTACACCTGGATGGAGTGAGGAAGGTCGTGTAAAGTGCCTTTCCCAAGGGCACAACGTCGGGTGGGGCATGGTGGGGATTCAGAACCTCTAGGTTCCGAGCCGAACGCTCTACCAGTTACGCCACGCCTGACGCCACAAATTCGGTAATTAAGATTTAATCTTGCCTAGACACATTTTCAGTTTAGTTGTCACCAGGAATGGTCTTCTGTACGTCGGCGATCTTGCACGGGCTGTTGTAACTGCCGCACTGGTAGCTTCCGTTCTGGGCTGGCTTCAGGCAGATGAAGCAGAACATCTGGCTATACGTCGTACAGGTCTGGAAGGGGGGGGGGGGGGGGGAAGGCACATCAGACAATTAGATATGTATGAACGATGAAGGGATGTTGAAGAACATTAAACGTTGTCCCTGAACGTCGACAGGACGATAAAAATGTCCCAACCTGAACGTCTGAGGGAAAAATCTATTGTTTCAGAAGTAACTGACAGAAGCTAGAGGGCTCGAAATCCACACAACACCCATCTGAAAATACATCATGTTCCAAATAAAAAAATCTGATCCGAAGCTCTGTAGTACCGAAATGAACCGCTAAGAGTCACTTTGTAGCGGTAACCAAGACCTACCAGTGTACTAACAGTCATGAAATTACGATTATACATGTTCATGACGCACCAGACCAAAAACAAACACACCAAAGCTAAGGGCAAAATCCGCCGTACTTGCAACTGCGTGCTGCCTAAAACGTGGGCAATCTTTTTGGACCCCAAAGCGGTAAGTACCACCTCCGTACGAAATCCTACGGAATCAAACGGATTTGGGAGCACGCAGACACGCAGTAGCTAAGAGCATGAATAACTTTCTTTGCCTTCCCGCTGCGGATTCACCCTCCGCACGAGCCTGTACGGGCGACGCTTGTGCCTCGTACAGCGAGTAGAGTTAGTCCCTGCTCTTGCCAGTTCTTCCCCACTTTTTCAGAAAAGATAAACGTGGCGGACATGGCCTCCCAAAAAAAAGCACATACACCGGGTTGTTCCCTTAGCATAAAGCAAAGGGCATAACCCAAAGTACGTGCAATTTGTCCGTACGTTTTTGGGGAGGCCACATCCGCCACGTATTTCTGAAAACATTCAGGCTGTACAGGGCAGGCGCGTCCCCCGTACTGGCACGCACGGGGGGCGAATCCGCAGCCGATGGCACACAAAGTTTTGCCTGCACGTAAAGTTCTACGGCGTGTCTGCGTGCTCCAAAATCCGTTGGATTCCCAACGAGTTCGTACGGAGGCAGTACTTACCACTTACGGATCCAAAAGATTGCCCACGTTTTGGCACGTAGACAGCACGTATTTGCACGTACGGCGGGTTGTGCCCTTAGCTTTTGATATCAGACTTTAACCATGTGAAAACATAATCAACGGAAGTACCATGTGCTTGCAGGCCTCCTCATGCTCGATGAGCATGCCACACTTCAGGCAAGCTCTGATGGAGGGACAGCCTACCACCTTCACGATGGTTTTCTTCTCGCAGTCGCGGAGTATCTTCAGGCGCGGGTCTTCCCCGCTGCAGTCGTCGTTGCCGCACTGCTCAGCACCGCCCCCTACCCACTTGCGCAGGCAATGCCAGCAGAAGTGGTACTCCACGCCGTCAGAAGCCGAGCAGAAGGGACACACCACACGCTTATCCTTGTTGCTTCGCTCACAGTAGGAGCGACACTTGGGACACTCCTGAATGCCCATACCCTTGAGGAGGTAGTTGTCGGAGATCTGGGTCTCGAACTGCTTCTTCTCATCTTCTGTAAGAACGGCGATGCGACGGACTTCAGAATAGTGCCATTCTTTGCGACAACGCTTCCCACTTGGGCTTACGTAAGGACACTTGAAGACGTATTTTCCTTCGCTGTGAAAATTAAAATAATAATCTGTCCGTTATAATACACAATAAATGTATTTCATAAAAACACTGCAGGGCTTACAGCACCTCCTGACGTCTTAGATACCCAGTAGGTGTCCGCCATCTTGTATCCACGACCTTGAATTGTCATAAATACATTTTTTTCAGAAAATGATCACAAAGCATAACAGAAATAGAATAAAGATGTTCATTTCATCTTTTTTGATGAAAGGATGATAGGTAGCTACAAATTCTAATCGATAATAAACTAGTTTTTGTTGATCTAGTCTTGTGGTCCGCCATCTTGAATTTTGGCCAATGGCGTCATCAACTTAGCATAATTTATTCATTTTGAATTATGTTATATATTCTAGATAGCATAAGACTGTATCTATGTAATAGAATAGCAGTCATATACCAAATAAGCATGGAAAATGTATTATTAGAATAGAAATTAGCGATTTTCGTAAAGAAAAAATGCCTGTCAACAAATGCTTGCCATGGCAACATCGAAAAATGGAAAATTTTTAAACCTCGTGAAATTGTTGCTAACTAAATGTTGAGAAAACTCAGTAAATTTGGTAGCTCTAGCAAATGCCTTTCCGGCGTTATACGACATAACAGCCCTACCCCCCCGGTCTGAATAGGGTTAATCTCAAAAGCTGAGTATAACGTTATATGAGAAACATGTACCTCAAAAGACTTTCGCCATAGGTGGTGAGTGACCCCGGAGTGATGGCGTGGCCACAAGACATCTTGGCTCGGGGGATGCTAGGGTCATCCTCCCAACTGATCATATCAGGAGCCTCGGTGGTCTCGACGTCGTCGTCCAATTGCTTAGGTGGAGGAGAGGTGCCGCTGCCTCCCCTCAGACGAAGCACGACGAAGAGGGTGGAGTTGTTTTGTATTTTGTAGTCGGTCAGGTGTTTTCCCTGACCATACTCAAGCTGTTTGCCTGCGAATATGACGCGCTGAGTCGTCGGCGGGATCTTATTCTTCTCACTAATCTTGTCAATAAGTTCGTCCACTGTGGCGTCCTTAAAATGTACAGATGATATGATTATTGGCAGGAGTAACTTATTTGGTCTCCGTTAGTGAGAATATTTATAAGCCTAGTTGGTAGTTGGATGAGATCTTGCACAAGGTGTGTAGAAAGTCCATTTTATGGAAGTTTTGTTTTGGGTCCGAATGATACATTAAGAACCACCGGATGGATTTGCAATTTTTTTTTGGTAGATGGCTTATCATGTCACTGGAGATCGATTTTTGGCTCTTTGTCAGTTAAACTTGGTGCTGCAGTAACATTTCTTTAATATATTATATAGATATGCAAATGTGGACGACATTTTAATAGAGTTTAAAAAAACGCTGGTAATATTTCATGGGAATATGAGACCTCCAAACTCATGCTTATAATATATCTATTACTGTTCCTCTTGACTTAAGTTACAATTATTTCGTATGAAATGATATTACTGTTATTCAACACTAATCATTTAACTAATCTAGATACATGTATATGTTCCTTCCTAATAAATGACATAAATCAAACTCTGTTCTAGACAATTTATATTCATCGCAGCCAAAGCGTTAGTTTCGTATGTATGGGTTTCCGCTTTCTTTCTTCATCAAGGTAAATAGAAAGCATTGCATCATGGACTTCCCCGGACGGTGCGATTGTTTCAAAAGGGGTGATAGATGTAATACAAATGCACATCGAACTGAGATTTGAATCATGTTCCTTGGGGCGTCGAGTTTAAACAGATAGTTTTTCGCGCGGGGCAACACGGTATTCTAATGAAAGTGACCAGCTGTCTTGACAATGAGTCACAGCGAGAAACAGTACCCTTATTAAGTATGCGAACTTTCGAACACAAAACGCTACCGTGCCACCTGAGAAAAAAAACTTCTGTTGTTTCTCTGTCTGCCCAACAGCTACATGCATCTACCACAGACTCTAATATGGTGGCCGTGTCATCTTCAGGTCCAATGCAGTACCATAAAAAGCCGATAGGAGGCCATAAATGCAACCATTTTGAGGTAGCATCAAGTAATACCGAATGTTAATACTAGTACCATATCTCTGATAAGTCCACCATAACCTCAACAGCAGGCTCTCAGCCGGCGGTACCAACAACCCAGTACAAAAAGAAATGGCCAGCAATAGTGCATTTTGAGCCAAAAAAGGCCTAGTGAGACTGATACATGCGAAGGCTGTGATTGCAGACGGATGGACGAAAACTCACAGTCATACACACCAACGCTACCCATCTTCTGGCGAAAGTATTATAAACGGGACCTATTTTACATACCTGGTGGATATCCACAAGGATTGACTTTCCATTTATCCCCTTGACAAAAAGCTGCCACATGCGTCCCATCTTTGCAGGAAAACGGGAAGGAGAATTCGAACCGAGTTCGCAAATTGGAAAGCTGTGAAATTCCCACTATACATTTTTATTGTCTGTCGGATATGAAGGGACTCTCCGTCATACAAGTCGAAACAAGACGATACCATTCTATGGAAGGTGGTTGGGCAGATTTGGCTTGATATTGATGCAAATTACATTTTACATTACAAGGCAAGTGACTTCCGTTGTTGCCACGGTATACTTGTAAATGACACATGCTTTGGCCAGCAGAATAAGTGGTAATTTGTTCGTTATACATGTATAACCATATTACGAAAGGTAAAAAGGGAAAACATCCCTAAGGCACCTAAATGGCACAGTCGAAGCCCGAAGGTGAAACCTTCCGATTTTCCCGCTTTCTTTCGTCACCAAAGAAAACACATAACATTGCATCATGGACTTCCCCGGACGGTACCACTCTTTAAAAAAGGGGTGGTACGCAAGAATGTACTTCAGATGAACATAGAACTGCGCTTTCAAACGTGTGTGTTGAACCGTCGAATTAATAAATGCAGTTTATTACATGATAAAAAAAAACGGCTGTTTGAATAGAACGGGAACACATAACGTTTTCACCCACAATGGCGCATACCCTCCCCCTCTTCATGAAAAATGAGTCACCGCGGAATAAAAACAACCTGACGGGGATTACCAACTATGGTTCAGTACCATCCCACGCTGTGGCGTGCCCCTATTCCTATTCAGTAGGTGCTGTTGGGTCTTTAATATGTGTGGGGTGTGGCTCTCCCTAAACGCAGGACCTAGTTAATAAGGGATTTCCTTAATACATATTCTCAATTTCACCTGAGGGATGTAAGGAGAGTGCTTAGCCTTTTCCCAATGGCACAAGATCAGTTTTGTGACAGTGTAGCGAGGATAACTAGAGCCCTATACCCTTAATACTGAATCACCCCTTATTAGAGCCCTTCCCCGTCAATAACTATTGAATCTTCCCTGTGACGGCCGCACACTGTTAGGGTGGTAGCGCGTCTCTGTGACGTCAAGATGTCAACAATGACGTCAGGATGCCACGTGGGCGCCGCTCTTCTAACCAATCGCTGTTTCCATTTGGCATTATGTAAAATCTCTGATGGAAAGTTGCTCTTTAATACCCAAGAAGCCCGGGTATCTTTGGCAGTCGGGAGTAGTCGGCATTCGGATTTGGAAAAGAGTATCTTGGGGAATCGATCTCGGCTTCCTTGAGGGGTGGCCGGTCGGCGGTCGGTTTCTCGGGCT
>NC_049990.1:14589509-14669664 GCF_000003815.2 Branchiostoma floridae | reverse complement strand
GTCTATTCCACCCCACCTAGATGTCGGTCTTAGGGGCAATTTTGGAAGAATGTTTATATAATGGCTGTAACCAAGAGACCCATTCAAGTAACAACCACCTGACGAAAAGAACAACTCCCTAAGTACTTCATGCCCACAATAGAACAAATAGTCCATGGGCCAGCACCCCAAATTTCACATATCGGTACCCTCCGGGGTGGCAAATTCTCCTTGTTATTTTTGAATAGTAGAAGGCCTGTGGCATATATTTTGACGTGATAGCCATTCTGGTATGGTAGCTTTCTACCGGCTATCACCCTTCAAACCTATCACCACCTAAATGATCTGGAAATTTCGTGTCTTCAATAAGGGGAAGGGGCAAAAAATTAAACATCAATATTTTTCCACGAAAATTCACAGGCTGGTAGAACCTGCTAAGAGGATCATAAAAATATCAATTGATTTTTGATATTGTGATTCAACACGAAATTATGACCGCTTAAAATCATATTTTTTGGTGATTTTCTGGTGAAAAATATATACTTTACTTTCCAATATCGTTCATTTATTCACATTACCTATGGGGCCTTGCCTGATGAATTAGACTTACCGTACGTATCCTTCTCTGCATATTAAGCTTTAAATGATCGAAATCCATCAATGAAATCCGGAGATATGAATGTGTGAAGACTGACACATCTGCCAGCTTATAGTGACAATATCGTTGCTAAGGCCGTTGCTAAGGCTGTTGTTAAGGAGGTTTCAGATCGTACTCCACAACAAAACTGATGCAAAGAACTTACTTTTCTGTAGCATTTTACTCTGATTACATCAGTAGAAGTACAAGGAATCGTGTTAAAATGTTTAACATGTAACAGATGCAGAAATGTGTTTTTTTTACGCCATTTCTTTCAGAATCGTTAGCAAAACTGTTGCTAAGGCCGTTGCTAAGGGTGTACTCTGTCATGTTTCAAGCCAAAACAGCAGAGAGTCAAGTTCTCTGACGCGTGATTTTGCTCCTGTCATCTTGTAAATCATACTTAACTGTGAAAAATATCATAATGAATGAATGAATGAATGAATTTTATTGCTCAACAATCGCACAGGGTACAATGTATGGCAACCAATAACAACTAATAGCTATACAGACAATAGTACTAAGAGGCTACATACAAAACAACAACAAAACATTATTGATAACAGTACAGTTATGGATGATTAATCTGGTCTCGCATTTGGAATACATTAAAAAGAAACTGGCCTACGTAGACGGATATATGAGTTGAACATGAGAGCAATACATGGAAAATATCGCTTTCTGTACCATTGAGAGAGATGTGTGTTTTGGTTCTAATATTCTTAAACAATGTTTCTCTCTCTTTACTGTAGGTAGGACATTTCATAACAAAGTGGAATTCATCTTCTATATTTTCATGACATGTAGGACACAGTCTCTGAGTGGCTGGTGTGTTACGGTGACTACCTTTTTCGATTTCTAAACAATGTGCACTTATTCTCAGTTTTGTAATGCTGTATCTAAATGGTCTATTATGAATTGATTTGAGATATTCTTCCATACCAAAGTGTTTTTTGATTTTCGAATATGTTTTTAGTTTGTTGGTGCTTTTGAGCTGTTCCCTCCAGCCAGAAAGAAACGTGTCTTTTAGACGCTCCTTGAATATGTTCCCAAAATGTTTGGCATTAACAGCGGGGTTAAACCAAACATTTTGGAACCCATGTCGGCATGAAATGTCCTGAACGTGAGTAGCCCAGTCATGTCCTTCTTCGACTGAAGTGTCGTAAGCCTTTTTAACAATCCTATCATTTGGTAGAGTATGCAATCTTAGCCAATATTTAATCAGATGTGTTTGACTGTCAACGAATAGAGGAAATATTCCTAATTCACCTCTTACGGCGGCATTGACAGAGCTTTTCGGTACATGAAGTAAAATTTTGCAGAAATTTAAGAGAACGTATTCTAAGTCAGGTATTTCATATGAGATTTTTGGTTGTTCTATTGTTATATTCTGGTTCCTAAACAAAGTGTCTGACTGGTATATCACGTTCAGTTTGTCACTGTATTTCTTGAATCGAACAAGAATGGGACGAGTATAAATAGGCGAGGCTTCTGATATATTTCCCAGACGAGAGACTCTAAGTATGTCAACTTCTGATCTCAATATCGGGCTGAGGACTGTGGTTATAGATGTTCTTGTCGTTTCATTTTGAATTGATTGGAAATGTTAATTTGGGCTCTACATGGGGGTTATAAGGATACCTGAAAATGAATTACCTTGATTGCACACATTTTTTTTACAAATCTTTTGCTCTTTTTCGTCATTTAGTAGATACCTTACTAGAATTCACAGCGTATATCTAGTATGTCGTACACAATGAAAAAGGCTCTGCATGGGGGTTACCGGGGCACCACATATGTGACACAGGATATGTGGATGCAGGACTGCGTCATGCATATTAAAAATTTATCTAGAAACAAGACCATAACAAAAGGTCAAGAACAAGGCTACTCTGGGATGAATACAAGTATATTGTACTTTTCTTGATCAATGATGGTATACATTATAAAGGAGGTTATATCGACATATATAGGCATATCTAGACATGTCTATATAACCTCATTGACTATATATCAGGTACAGTGCAGGTTTGCTGCGTTGGACAAACTGCAACACACTTAGTCTAATGGTGTGTTATTATGCCTGACAATTCATTTGTTAACATAAGGGCAAACCAAAAACAAAGTCTATAACAAAATTTTCATGTATGGAGACCCGTTAGAATGGAGCAGTGTAATATCTGGTGTAAAACGTAGCTAACTGAAGATTCTGGCAGGCTTGTAAAACTTGACACACTGGATACAAAACTACCGATGCCTTTTTCTACACTGCTGTAAATATTACAAAACTTACAACCTGCAAGTTTCCACATGTGCATGTGCCTAGAACTAGGATGGTCTCCAATGCCTAAGGGAATTTTCTTTGTCATTGAGCCTGTAGGCTTGTTCTCATTTAAATGTCGAAATGCTGTCGCCTGACTTTACGCCTTGATATGGAGCAAATTATAGACAACATCACTGGTTCCTTCACTTTTCCACAACCCCTGTAATGTTTTACAAAAGATGCACAACAACATTCGTAACGTTATTGGTTGATGGCTTACAATATTATTATAGCCACGGGTGGGATTTCACCCCCTAAAATATGGCTGTTGCCTGAGAAGAAACGAAGAATTCAAATAGTAGCCAAAAATGGAACGATTCAGTTCCCAGAATGATAGTTCGGTAGGTGAAACCAGCTGACCAGGCCCTCTGACCGATCACGTCATAGGACTACTGCCACTGATCTTGGAGGCTGTGTGAGGTGGTTCATGCCTGTCGCCAGACTCTGTAACAAACGTTACCACCACGAGTACGATGGTTGCCACGGTTATATTATCCACGTATAAGACTAGAAATGATCGTTTTTGTGACGCTGTACAGTTTTTCTGGCTTTTTAAAGAAACAAGAAAGGGTTGTTGACTGTCATTTGTATCCCACCTCGCTTAACAAAATGTTGCACAGAAATGACTGTAACAAACGTTACCATAGATTGTTCGATGCTGTCTAAGCTTTCTTTTTGACCTGGTGTAAAAAAGCTGCCCACTTTTTAAATGTTCCTCTGAGGGACGTCCACTTATACCTAAATGATGTAGTCAATAAGGTGAGTCCTTTCGAAGAAAACAGGGTAAAGTTCACTGTTGTAACAAATGTTACCGGTAACGTTTGTTACATGCCCTGTAATGCATTACCAATGGGGCCGAAAATAATAAGTTGCCATTTTTGGCTATGGTTAAAGGAGGAATTTTCCTAAACAACCACGTAGTTTTCACTGAAAATAAAGCCGATTTATTTTTCGACCAAAAAAAATGCCATATTCGACATTTCAATGAGAACGAGTGTGTAACGGGCATATGAAAATGGTCTGATATACGTTTTAGTTGCCTTTAATAGCTTTGAAGATTTGAGGCCTTAGGTTTTTGCCAGTTCGCAAAAATTGAAGTCTTCAAACATTACAACAAGATGAATGTAGTCAATATGTTAGTGTATACATATTTCACAGTGCCTGCCATGCAAGAACATAACGTCCTTGGTCGGAATGAACTGACATCTTGAATCAAGTGTGGAAGTCACAAGTCGGACTTCCTCTAGTTTAACGTTGGGCATGTCTGAGATACTGGTCAGAGGGAACGTTCATACATACATTAGATATTTCATACAATGTAAGAAAATGGGCATGTCTCCTGTCAGAAAGGAGGTGATGTGACTTGTGTGTTACCGACCGGTGTTGCGATTGTCCTAATGTTGGAAGGTCTGTGGCACTGTGGTAAAGGTCACCACTTCTCTGACCCCAACACCAAAGGCTTTCCAGTCTCGCATGTCTTCATCAGGTTAAAACAAGAAATTGTTCCATGCATATGATTTGGCATCTTCCTATTTTTGTCTTGCATTACCTGCTTGTTTTGTCTGTTGGGCTATTTAGTCCATGGGCCAGGTCCCCCAAAATGGCCATTTGGTACCAAACAAAGGGACAAAGGGTGACTTACTTTTTTGAAAAGGTTGATTCCTCTACTTCATTATTTTGCATGATAACCATGTCAGATGCCCAGCTTTATAGGAATTATCACGTGATTTTGTGACGTCACTCAAATCTATAGAACTACCAAAAATCGTTTATTACAAGTCATCAAAAGTGGTTTTAATAATCCCCAACCACATTTGATGAGTATTTCTCTGCACTTAGATCATACAAATACCTGTTGAATATATTTGGAACCATTTTGAAATAAATTTAGACAAATTTCCACATTGGTTACCATGGCAACGGTGAAAAATAACATTTTTTACAGGAAAGTTGCTAAACAAGCCATTGTTGGATGCTTTTGAAATTTAGCCATTATCAAGGCATGACCAATGACACCGAACGATTCATAACTAATGTAAGGGCTCTTAGAAAACATTTTAGTTAGGTAAGAAATAAATAGAACTTTTTAGTATTTTAATCCATACTACAGTGTGAATTGAAAAATACATGTATATTGTTTTTTTGCTGTGTTTCTCCTGCCAAATCTTTAAATAAATGGATTCAACTTTTTCATCTTTGGGCCAAATGAGTTGCAATTTGGCATGGAGGTAGAGATAGCAAATACCCCCAGACTTTCTTCCTCTCTTTTTAGGGTTTTTAGTCATTTTTGGCGGAAAACATATATTTTGGGCCCCTGTACCCTGGTAGTACAACCTAATGACCTGAAATTTGATACAGAGGTGCATTGGGCATTTGCTCACAGGGCACTATGAACAAGCGCTTACATTACTTCAAAAATGACTTATTTGAGTTATTACACTGAACGATTCATAAACAGTGGTAGGGTTCTTAGTGGTTAGTTTAGCTCCTTGGCTAGATGCGTAAGAAATAAGTAGACATTTTTAGCAAAGATGTCAGGAGACAGAAATCAGGACACTATTTTGACATCTTGCCACTGTCATCTTGCATTTTCCAATGCAAACGTTTATCGATGTCTTGTGCCATCATTATGTTAAAAGTCCTCAAAATGACTTTTCGTTGTGAGTTGTAAGTCTGACTCAGTTACATATGGATGATATGGAGCATAATCCTAGGTCATCTTATCTTCTTTCTGTAGACAACAACAAGACTCACATGCCTCCTGGCATATTTACAACAACGAGGCAATCCACAACAACGATTCTGCAAGAGGGCTGTTCATAAAAATTAGAATCATTGTAAGGGACATATCAAATGCTGATTCAATGCTAAAATCTTAGGAATACTATTTGTTTAAAATCTGAGTTTCAAAGTGGTATACAGTAGAAGCCAGTTAATTGTGCGTCGGATAAACGCACACTTCAGTCAATTGCACGGAATCCTTAAATTCCAAACCAGCTTTCATTCACTCCATTGTTAGTGACTTCGCTTATCTGCACGATGAAAAGTCACCAATAATGCACGTAAATTTGTCAAACATCGTCGCCAAATGGACTGAATATGCGTGCTTAAAATTGGCATACGCGGTACAATTAGGCCGATAATTGCCTGTGTAGAAGCGCAATACCGACAACATGTATGAAATTGTTATTGGGAGCAAAAGAAAATGATATTGTGGGAAGTCGTGGGCGGGTTCTGCGCGTGTCGGCGCCATAAAAAGACGCACGTCCGCCAAAAGCCGTCAAAGCCGGCATTATGATTTGGGAGACAACTTGCTGTGCACGTGACAAACTCAATAAAATTTGTTCTCTACCAGTCCATTGTCTATTAGCTGTACATGTATTTGAGATTGCGGGGACATACTTTTGCGCGAAGGAGAAAATATTTGCAGTGGTTTAAAGTCATTGTCAGTCAGTCAGAAACCACACTGCAACTCGGGTCCTATAGACGGTAATAGCAGTCGCTTTTGGCGGTACGGTACCTTCGGGATCAGCAATGGTAAAGTGTACTTAAATATCATATGGAAGGCCCTGTTCACCGAGCAAAAAAGATGAAACGGTTCATCCGTTTGGCAAGCTAAAACGGATAAATTTGTCACCATGAACGTTCCGTTTCGTTATTCTTGGTTGTGATTACAGCCATGGTTGGGTTTGGGTTGCCAGGTGATTGACAGTTTAGATGTAGAACTGTCTCCTGTGTTGCAGGGGCCTATGCCACCTTCAATAATGTACCAGGTTACTCTGATCCGACCCCTGTTGTAGTAAACGTGTCTCCTGCCATACGACATATAAGTCATCACGCGCAAAAAGGTTGAAATTTGCATGTGCAACAATCTGCTTGAGAAATGAAGCTTATAGAATTGAGTAAAGCCTAATATTTTACAAAACGATACACGTTAGTAATTTTCCCATGTATTTGCGTCAAATTTAATTGATTTTGAAATATTCTGAATATTTTGCAAATTAACCTATTCCAAAAGACCTAAAAATCTGGGGCTTTTCAAACCCCAAATCCAGGTAACAGATGGAAAATCATATAATGGGGTCACATTTTTCTGCCTAAGAATTTCTCATTGCACATTTGCTGGCATATTTCAAGAACTTTATTTTTGACGCGCAGATTTTTAACGCGTGCCTAGATTTGAACGCACAGAAAACCAGTTCACGGCTTTAAGCTAGGGGCACAACCCGCCGTACGTGCAAATACGTGCCAAAACGTCGGCAATCTTTTGGTGTCCGTAAGTGGTAAGTACCGTCTCCGTACGAGCTCGTAGGGAATTCGACGGATTTGAGAGCACGCAGACACGCCGTAGAAATTTAAGTGCATGCAGAACTTTCTCTGCGTTCGGGCTGCGGATTCGCCCTACGTACGTGCCAGTACGGGCGACGCACCTGCCATGTACAGCCAATGAGCGTACAACGCACTGGCTCCGTGAGTGTATTAAAGTTTTCTCACAGTCAATTGCTGTACGGACGGCGCACGTAGAACGTGCGTGCTACGCACGTGGTGATTGCGTGTTCCGTGCTTAATTCGCGCTTCACTTGTTCACCTGTGAATGCCGACGCACAACACACCTGCACTGTAACGAGGGAGCAGGTGCTCCGCAAGTACAAAGCACGTGGCAAGCACATGGTTTCTGCAGTATATAGAGCCGAGTCGACGAAAGACTGCCAACCCGTCTCCAAGATGCGTAAGAAGACGCAGAAGAAGCCGTCATTTGCATCATTAGCAGCTTCGACCAGAGCCGCCCAAAAGAAAGACCTTGAAAGGTCGTCCTATATATACATCCCCGAAAAAACTTACGTTCATCGCTCTTGAACGCACTTACACCATGCGAGTAAGGAAACCGTACGTACTACTGAGTAGCACGCGTAAGTAGGGCCTGCATACGTTAACAGAGACCGTAATCGCACAGAGACCGTACGTTGTAAGCACGTGCAACTCACCTACCACTTCCGCAACGAACGACGAACGCAACCGCTCGCAGCCAGGCGTGGCGTGCAGACCACGTACTTACACCTTGCGCAACCGTGCGAGTGACGTGCGTTGACGTACTCCCTCCCTGCTCTTGCCAGTCGTTCCCCACGTTTTCTGTATCTGTATCTGTATCTGTATCTATATAGCCGGTATAACCGCCATTCGGCGTAACACACCAGCTTCGCAGGCACGCGGTGCGGCAGCAGCTGGTTATATTACACAGAACGATCCGTCACACCTAACTTTTACACATCTATCTGCAAGTGTTCTTTAAAACTATCCAGAGAAGATGCCCCTACTGTACTTGGTGATAACAAATTCCAATCTACGATAGTTCTGGGAAAATACGAATTTTTGGACACATCAATCCTAGCTTGGAAACTCTGGTACTTGAAGTCATGGCTGTTTCTTGTTCTTTTTTGAGCTGGTATTAGATACTTATCAGTCGGCACGTCCACCAGCTTATTGGTCATTTTGTACATCATGCAAACTCTGGACGCTTTCCTTCTGTCTTCAAGTGATGTCCACTGTAGATCTGTTTTCATTTTGGTAACACTAGCATCCCTGTTGTAGTTGTTTGTACAGAATCGGGCAGCTTGGTTCTGTACCCTTTCAAGTTTATCTTTGTCTTTCTTTGTATACGGATCCCATACTGTACGTTGCAGCATATTCAAGGTTAGGTCTTACCAGTGACGTGTATGTAAGTGATTTTACCCTGGCTGGGCATGCCAACAAGTTACGTTTGATCACTCCCAATGTCTGTTTAGCCTTGGTTGTTATTTTGTTAACATGGACACCCCACTTCAGCCCAGTTGTTAACGTAACACCTAGGTATGGGTGGCTTTCCGTGGTTGCTAATGTCTGACCACAAAACTGATAAGGAGACACATTTGGTGTGCGTTTGTTCGTTATGTGCATGATATAGCACTTATCAGGATTGAACTGCATAAGCCATTTCCTTTGCCATTCTTCCAGAGTGTTCAGATCTTTCTGAAGAAGTTGTGAGTCATTCTTTGCAGATACCTCTATATGGGTTTTCAGGAATACGTGGCGGACGTGGCCTCCACAAAAAACGTACGGACAAATTGCACGTACGGCGGGTTGTGCCCCAGGATTTAACGATCTGTCCAGCTTGTGGGTTTGACATAAATGGGGGGACCAAAGAAAAATGCAGGAGAGCCACACTAACCAGGTCTGTCTATAGCTAGGTGTCCCTTCTTGGTAATCATTATGGAGATGTCGGTATTGTTTCCCTCAAAAGTTTTCCTCAGGCGATACGGGCATTTTGTGCGCTCATGAGAAGGCATTTCTTAATTGTGACACCAAAATATTGCATCGGTGTTTGCAAAAAATTAAATGCCGATAAATGTAATATATGTATTTGCAAAATGATTTTCCTCACAAATCTGTATTTACTGCTTAATTAATATCACAGTTGATTTATCGTGCAGGTTTTAGGTCGTAACCACCTACTTCATACCATTTATGCATGTTGTATAACTATTCATTAAATCCAGGCAACGTCCACATTGAAGTTTCTCCGTTTTATTCACCTCAGATAGATACAGGAAAGCAACATGATAATTGCTCTTTAAACATTTTTACACCATTCTGACCAGCTTTATTTGACGACGTCAATGAAAGATGTTGATGAAATGTTTTGTCAACGTTTATGCACCAACAATAAATATTCTTTCATTCTGCAGGACATTTTGTCAGCTTACATGAAAACGTTCTCTATATTTTGCTTTAGAAAGCATTCTTTCCAATGCTTCATTTTTCAGTCACACCCCTACTGTGTCTCCATTTACGATAGCCAAGAATGACAGCTTTTTTCGACCCAAGGGTTATATCATAGGCAGGAGTTACAAACGTTACCTGTAACAGTGCACCTTATTTTCTTCGTAATAAAAGTTTCCCCTCGGTCGGCACTGGCAGTGCTTCCCGCCCACCCTAGTCTACTGCCACATGCATAGTTACCTCGTCATAATCAGACAATTCACGATTAGAAACCAAAAAGACCGAACGTCAAAACAAAAGGCCGACGCTTGCCTAGCCCTGGGTCTGGGCAGGTAGAACGCCCAATAGCCGGGCTAGAGAAATAGTTAAGGTGGTATCTCACTGCACTTGGGGCACGCTTGCGGCACTACTGGGTTCGAGATCGCAGATGTATTATTCACGAAATCTAGAGGTAACCACACCACTACCGAACCTAGAGGTGCCGGATGCAAATGCGACGTTTTTAACAATGTTACTTGGTGGGAAAAATTAGTGGGCCCTGAAAAATCTAGGAAATGATGTAACAAAATGTGATGATCATCTTTTTAAAAATACAAATGCAAAAGGTTCAAAACAGCACATACCGTCTTTGAGATGACAAGTCGGGAATCGTTCGTTCTGTGTTTTTGTTTTTAACCAAGAAACTACAAGTCTGGAACTCGAGGTTATACCGACCAGCCCAGTTTGCGAGTTCGGAACCAATGCGGTTACCAAGGAAAAATGCAGAAAGACCAGATCGGGCAGTCTAGGGGCCCCGAGAGAGGCTGTCACAGCTGGCGCCTGCGCCCAGACCGGTGACTGGGCAAATCTGGTGGTGTGTGTTTACATGTACAAATGAAAATCTGAACATTTGATTATCGTTTGGTCGTATTTGCCATCATGTTACAAACAAATGTGACAAAAGAAAAATGCAAAAGAGCTGTCAATAGCTAGGTGTCCCTTCTTCGTAATTATTATGGAGATGTCGGTAATGTTTCACACAAAGATTTCCTCAGGCGATATGGGCGTTCTGTGCTGAAGGTCCACTCTCACTACACTCGCGTCACGCTTGCGTCGCTTCGGGGTTCGACAACGCAGACGTAACCCCACGGAACCTAGAGGTGACGCGAGCGAACCTAGAGGTGACACAAGCAAGCGCGACGATTTTTTGAAAGTTAAAAAATAGCGCAAGTGGTAAGATGCCCCAACAGTAACCTAAGAGTGACCCAAGAGTGACACAATAGTGACACAATAGTGACACAACAGGTATCATGCTTTCAACAGTATCAAGGTTATATTTTGCCTATTTTGCACCAAGTATCAAAAGCAAACATCCCTTTGTTACTGAAAAGCTATTTTGGATACATTTTGGATATCATTTTACAGCGGTTTTTGATTCAGTTACAACAGTGAGATTTACAGAAAACTTAACTTGTGTCCGTATTCAGACTAACTTAAAGATATCTTTTGCTTTATTTGATTGGAAATAGGTCAGAATTCTATACTTGTAAACACCAAATAAGTAAGTTGGAATTACGTCAGATACCATCAACAACAAATGATGACTGATGATACAAACGACTGAATGACCATAAGCAGATGAAAATCGCCATTAGAAAAATGGCCGTTGCCATGGCAACCGGTGAACAGCACTTTACCCAAAACTTAGCCATTTTTGTATGTATGGACCAATGCCCTACTACTACCCCAAATGTTGAGAAAAATCAACATTTTGACTCGGCCACATGGATTAGTTTATAGACAGTCTCTTGGATTACCCATGATGCATTGCGATATTCGCAGAAATTTGATAAAAAGTCCGTTGGGTGTAATTATTGAAATACTCGTAACTCCTGCTGGAATTGACGGATTTTGTTGCTTTAAAGCCCAAAATGCAGGTAAAGATGTGGCAAATCACGAAAACGTATCAAACAAGGCCCCATAGGCAGGCTGAATAAATGCCTGGTTTTGGAAAGTAAACAATGTAATTTTTACGCAAAAATTACCCCAAAAATCAGCCTTTAAAGATTCATAACTTCCTAAAGATGCTAAATACCGACAAAAAACTTAATACTTTGTAATTCTTGTGGTATTTTTCACATGTAAACCAATTTTCATTGGAAATTATTGAATGTTTTACATATTTATCTCGTCCTTTTCAATAAATGACCAAACGGCCAGGTCAATTTGGATGACGTCACTTGGTCACGTGATTACAGTAGGAAAGCTGTGCATGACAACTGGTTATCGTGGCTTAAAATAAACTTTGGTTCCTACTAATACAAAAAATCCATGATAGCACTTGTCCCTCTCGGTGGTACCAAAAACCCCTCTGGCCCATGGACTAATTCTACAGCCCTTATGCCTCCATATGACTGTAGGCCCTCAATGGTTTAGACTCCATGTTTTTCATAACATACTGTCTTATGTGAGTCTTCATATTGATACTATCAATTTTGCAGCAGTTGGAACACTGCTTTCCCCCCCACCTACTTGCATGAGCTTTTGCATTTATTTCTTGATACAGCAGAAGCCGCTTAATTGCACATCCCATTTGCCAGCATATTTTGTGCAATTATTCGCATGGTGCAATAATGCGAAGTTATCCAGCCGGACTGCAAATTTAAAGGTTTGGGATTTGGGGATTCCGTGCAATTAACTAGAACTATTCAAAACTATCGGTAAATATAGTCGACGCTTGTGCTCCTTTGTGACCATGCCCTTCTTCTCAAACATCTTGTAAGTAGATAATAAACATCTTTTGTACTTTTATAAAGGCTACAGTAGAAGCCAGTTAATCGTACAATGTATTACCGCACACTTCTGTTAATTGCACGGAATCCCAAAATCCCGAACTGATGCGGTCCAGCTGGATAACTTCGCATATCATTGCACCACACGGTTAATTGGCAAATGGGGTGTGCAATTAAGCGGCTTCTACTGTATTTCACAGTCCTTGCTTGATTTCCAATGATGTATTTGCATCTGTAAGTAGCAACGACTATAGCTGCAGTACAGTGCACCAGTCAGAATTGCCATGAGGATTGTTACAGACGATCACCGAAACGGGGTGAAAATAAAACAAGGGTTGTGAAATCAAAGATCTGTATCTTATATGTCCATACAGAGCCCTTCTCATTATTGTGACCATATGAAGTTTACACGATGGTTTATGTGTGGTTTTCATTGCTATACCAAAGTCTCCATAACTTACCTCCTCTCAGTACCCGATTTATCATGGTCCCAAACCCCCCAAAAGCCGCCAATACCCTGATCTGGCTCGTCTTCTGTGTGTCCCAATAAGACAACAAGTAATATTTCTTCATTAAGTAGATTTTCCTTTTTCCATCAACAATAATACATACACCAGGTGCATTACCTTCAATGTAAAGAGGAAGCATGGGAGGTATTACGCCTTAGAAATGACTAAAATTCTGAGAGATTAAAACTCTGCTTTTAGTCAATCAGGTAACCCCATATTACATCCTCTCAAATCCAATCCAATCCTCTTTATCCTCACCTGATGGACTGTAAAAGAAAGGATCCCATTTCCTATGTGGAAATACAAAACTTCTTCACATCTTCATTTATTATATTAATTTAGATCTATGAGGGTAGCCATCATAATTTCAGTAATTTTCGGCAATAAATTGTTTGATTTTTAAGGGCCTCTTAGGGCGGTCCAGGCCTCAATAACGGAAACACTCAAGGGTTTATCATATGGCTGTTCATAGTTCCACCTACCTATCACAAAGGATTACTCAATTTGGCCGACTTCAATCTTCCGACCTCAGCATAGTATGCCTGGTTTCTCATACAATCATATTTTTGAAGGTGCTCATATGTGCAAATTAAAGTGAAAAAGACTGTCACAATTCTATCAAGATAAGAGTAGCAAAATTATGTGTCAGAGAACTTGATCAAGAAAAGTACAATATACTTGTACGTGTTCATCCCAGAGTAGCCTTGTTCTTGACCCTTTTTTGTGGTCTTGTTTCTGATAAATTTTCAATATGCATGATAAAGTCCTGCAGCTACGTATCCTGTGTATTAAAGGGGCATTCCACTTCACACGGGAGTGTTATTTTCCGATAGATATTGATTTTAGGAAGTAATAAATGCATACGTCTTCACATGATATGATAAAGTACCCAGTTGCTTCACGTGCCTCAAAAGCATTCAGTCTTCTACCAAACTCCCCAAGTACCCTCTAATTGAATTAATCCTATGGCTGAATACAATGCAAAACTTTTAGGTGAGGTTACAAAACTAACTTCAGGATTGCTAAGAAATCTCGCCTTGTTATGTGTTCTTTGCTATCTTATGAGCAATTTGCATTCTCAGTGTGCTTAGCGATCCTCATTTATTCCAAAATATGCATGATAAACAAAGTGTCTAATATGCGTATAGGGAATGCATGTGTAGGGTCTGCATGGGTTTACTGAGTGTCATGTTGTTTTCCAAAACACATATCGCGCAATTCATCCCAAGGTGAATTCCACAAAATTCGGCTGATTATACTATTCATTGACACATTATCTATTGGAAAACACCACCCCCTTTTGGAGTGGAATGCCCCTTTAAACGGTGTCACATATGTGGTGCCCTGGTAACCTCCATGCAGAGCCTTTTTCATTGTGTGCGGCATACTAGATATACGCTGTGAATTCTAGTAAGGTATCTACTAAATGACGAAAAAGAGCAAAAGATTTGTAAAAAAATGTGTGAAATCAAGGTAATTCTTTTTCAGGTATCCTTATAACCCCCATGTAGAGCCCAAATTAACATTTCCAATCAATTATGATATTTTTCACAGTTAAGTATGATTTACAAGATGACAGGAGCAAAATCACGCGTCAGAGAACTTGACTCTCTGCTGTTTTGGCTTGAAACATGACAGAGTACACCCTTAGCAACGGCCTTATGTACCGTCCATGACGTGTTCTTAGGAGTTCCACGCTCTGCGTCCATTGTGCGACACAATGTAACGTCCTTATCTCGGGGAAAAAGCATCCCAGGCTTGCGTCCTGTCGACCGTCCCTCCTATTCACGACACCGCGGCCATTCACGGGAATTATCCCCCAATTTTTGGCGCGAACAATGCCGTTTTCCCCGTGAATGCCCACCGAGTTTATTTCATTACAAAAGTACATATATACTTAAATACTTATTATAAGTCTTATACAAGTACCATGTAGGCTATAACACAGTCGCCTAGGGGGTCTTAATTAGTCAAAAATGTGCACGCTGATGTCATTCATAACATTTACTTGCTGTTGCCTAATGTACATTCAACTAAGCCCAAAATGTCGTTGTTGGAAAGTAAAGTATATATTTTTCACCAGAAAATCACCCAAAAATATGATTTTAGGCAGTCATAATTTCGTGTTGAATCACAATATCAAAAATCAAGTGATATTTTTATGATCCTCTTAGCAGGTTCTACCAGCCTGTGAATTTTCGTGGAAAAATATTGATGTTTAATTTTTTGCCCCTCCCCCTTGTTGAAGACACGAAATTTCCAGATCATTTAGGTGGTGATAGGTTTGAAGGGTGATAGCCGGTAGAAAGCTACCATACCAGAATGGCTATCACGTCAAAATATATGCCACATCCCTTCTACTATTAAAAAATAACAAGGAGAATTTGCCACCTCGGAGGTACCGATTTTTCCTCTGGCCCATGGACTAAAATAGCCAGCTTAGCTGTCAGTATACGCCTAGAAACAGCTCGTGCAGCCCTCCGAACTCTAGATGTAACTTGGGAGCACTGCCCGTGTTGTGTGTACGTGTACGTGGTAACCTATGACTATGAGTCAGGCCTACACGCCAGTGATAGCCGCAGAATCCAGGTCCTGGAGATGAAGTGCTACAGAAAGATACTGCGAACTGACCATCGCATAAAAGACTCTCCTGCAACAGGGATAGAACTCTACCGACTACATCAAACCAAACCAAACGAATTCTGTTGTATGAAAATGTCGAGCCACGATGTCATTATATATTTGCTTGCAACTTTGCAATAATTGGACCCACAACATCTGGAACACCTTTGACTGTAAAGTTCTGGAAGGCTGGCAGCACTCGACAGAGGCAGGGGCATGCTCCGCTGGGAAGATTTAAATTTTGACTCTCTGAAACACTATTTCCTGCATTTTAAGGGTAAATTTTCGCTGGCAGACAAAAGTTAAATGGCATATCTAATTAAAGATCCCCAGGGATTTAGTGTAAGATTTTGAGGGTGACGCCACACAACTTATTTTTGCCATGTCGAGCGCCCAAGGGGTGAGGCGTCGCAAGGGAAGTCCGGGAAAATTTTGAAATCCTGACCCCCTGAAACGCCGCGTCCTGAGTTTTTCTAAGAAAATTTTGATTTGATGGATATTATATAAAGCTAAATCTAATGACATTTCTATCAGCAAAAAAGGTGTTTGAAGTTGACACGTCACATCCCCAACATATTTTCAGCATTTCGAGCGCCAAAGGCACGAGGCGGCGCAACGGGAGGACCATGGATATTTTGAAATCTTGAACCTCTAAGATGATATTTCCTGCATTTTGATAGGCAAATTTTGCTGCCAGACTAAGCTAGCTACCTTCAATAACATTCCTATTAACGGCAAAAGGTGAGGGCGAGGCCCCCGATACATATTTTGGCTTGTCGATGACCGAATGTGAAAGGATTTGCAAGGGAAATTTTGAAATCTTGATCATCTGAAACGCAATTTCCCGTGTTTTGAGGGGCTAAATTCACTGGTAGACTACCCTTCGACTTTTGGGAGACCAGGCTTCGATTTACGGGTAATTTTTAGGCTAGATTACGCTTTACGTGAAATTTTTAGGCTAGATTACGCTTTACGTGAAATACACTGGCTACGCTTTACAGTCAAATTTCCATCCTCACTACGAATTACGTGAAATAAAATAGCTTCCCTACGAATTACGCGAAATTAAAAGGCCTGCCTACGCCTTACGGAAAAGAGCATGCAGACCCTCATAGATGGAACTCGGTGATTTTTGGTACATGTAGGAATGTAGCTGTTGTGGAAAGGAAGACCACGTTCGAAAACGGTTTACCTGGCGTTTTCCTACAGTACTGCACTCAACTTTGTATTTTTGAACGCTTGTTTGTGGACAGCATAACTCGAGATGCTGCTGGGGTATCTTCACGATATTTGGCAGGTGTGTAGCGATTGTGAAGAGGAAGGTCCGCCCGTTAAGTGTGAAATGGTTTACCTGGCTTTTTTTTACCGACGGTGCTGTAGCTAGTTTTGAACGTAAGTGCGTTTGTCTGTGAACAAGATAACTCGAGATGCTGTTGATGGATTTTCATGATATTTGGTTGTTGGGTAGGGGTGGCAAAAGGAAGGTCAAGGCCAAAAATTGGCTTCCTAGCGGAGAGTAACGGTACTGCAGCGGAGGTTCAAAAAAATGGAGGTCAAATTTTCCACAGGTGCCAGGTTCATGATTTTTGAGTGGTGGATAGGTCTTGGAACAGTGAGTAAGTGGTGTATCTGTGAGCCTCCTAGCGCTCCTGAATGAGCCCTAGACCGACCGTGTAATAAGGATTAAGCCCTAGACCGACCGTGGAATAAGGATGAAGGAATCTTTCACACCACTACCCAACAGAAATACACACCCAGCCACACTGAGATGTGTGTGTGTATTCTAGATCGACTAGTTAGGCATTTGCGTACAAGTACCACTAGAAACCGAAAAGTGGGCACAGCTCTTACTTCCTGCTACTCTACAAGATAGTTACCTCCATGAAATGTCATGGAGGTTATATTTTACCCAGCGTTTGTGTGTGTGTCTGTCTGTCAACAAGATAACTCAAGAACGGCTGGATGGATTAGTTTCATACTTGGTGTGTTGGTGGGGTGCGATGAAAGCTAGAAGTGATTAGATTTTGGGCCCCCTAGCGGCTTCCCTTGGTACTGCAGCGCAACTTCCGGTTTTGCTATCTCGTGTTCTGAACACGCTATGGTCACGATTTTTGAGTGTTGGATAGCTCTTGTGCTCAGGAATAAGGGACATAAGTTTTGGCCCCCTACCGACTAGGTTTGGGATAGCAGGGGCATTTTTGTCAAAAACTTCTGAAGAGGATAACTCAAGAAGGGAACAATGGATTTTCATGATTTTTGGTATGTAGGTACCTTAGACAATGTTGTACAAGATAAGATACTAATTATGCAAAATAGGAGTAAATTTGCATAACGAATGAGAATATTCTATCATAGCAGTTTTTTCAATGTATCTCTTGTCCCGGACATGATATAGTCTTGACATTTGGGTGGTAGATAGCTTGCAGTGTCATGACAAAGTGGGGCAGATTTCAGCCCCCTAACATGTAATTTTGGAACTGCAGGGGCGTTTTTGTCAAGACATTCCAAAGAGGATAACTGCAGAAAGGATTGATGGATAGGCATCATTTTAGGAGTGCAGGTAGCTTAGGCAAAGGTGTTCATAATGACATACATGTTATGCAAATGAGGACCTTATTTGCATAATTAATGAGGAAATTGTATAATACCACTATTAGCAATAACTGGACTTCAATAAATGTAACACTTATTAATTATGATAGATGGAATAGATGCAGATACCAAATATGGTAATGAGGAACTTATTTGCATAATTTATGTAAAAATTGCAAAGCCGCTTTATGTCTAATGATTGGAACTTTATACTTGTGACATGTGTACGTTAGTCAATGATGAACAACACCACGCATAAATTATGTTAATGTGTTAGTCAATTGCATGAAATTTACAAAAAGCTTTAAATTTTCATGGAGGTATGAGGTCGCCGAACTCTAGTTTTTTCATAAAATGCGTTGCCATCGATCTTTTAACCAGTAGATTATTCAGGGAACGCACAATTTTGGACCAAAGCAAATCCTGTGGAATATGGAGAAACAATTCGCTACCAGGTGAGTTTGCTTTCATGTAAATAAGGCCATGTTGATTTGATTATATGGATGACATTATTGATTATTGGCGTCTTACCGGGGGCCAAGTATAGTAGTAGCGGACTTTGGCCAAGTAAGGAATAAAAGTCTAGTAGGAGTTAATTGGCCTAGGAGTGAACTGACTGACTGGCTGACCAGTGGTATATAGCTGTATAGACTGCAAAAGACTGAAATCCCACGGCAACTTATTTGTCCCTATTTCGCCAAAATCTTTTTTTTTTATCTATCCATCCATCCATTCATTCAACAAATTATAAAAATAAGTCAGCCAGTCATAATAGTTTTTTTTTAATTACAGGGCCTCTCTTCAATACAAGGGAACCTGAAGACAGTGAAAGCGCATTGTAAAATTGTAAAAAGCAGCCTCATGTGATTAACATCTATTGGCATAATACCGGTCGGTTTACTGCAATTTCTCAAGCAATGCTAATTTGGCAAATGATCAACGCATCATTTCCTCCAGTTACATGTTGCTGTTACAGCTTACCTTTGCCACTTCTTCTGTGTAAATTAGTTTGTCTCTCTGGTCCTGCTAAAAACATAATATCGTAATTGGAACACACCGCGGAATTGCACGGAGAACGGGCGCGTGGTTGGAAGGGGGTGCACTATACCGGTTGAACGAAACACGGCACAATTAACTGCCGCTATGTACCTTTATACATCCTCTGTTGTTCCTTTCTTTCCTGTTAGTAGTTGCACAAAACAAAAATCTGCATGAGCATACAAAAAGTCATGAGAAAATGGGCGTATACTGACAAGAATTTTCATTTAATTTTGATCCGTCACAACCGCTATGACGTAAAACTTTACTGCTGGTCGTAGCATTAAAAATGCCGGGAAAATGGCGGCGTACGTTCAATTTGACCCATTCAGCCGTAGATCCGGGCGATAATGCAACGGTTCCTCACACTTTTACAGTTGTAGGTCACCAAAAGAAATTCAAGATTGCTGTTGAATCATGCTCGTCTTGTGCCGTGAGCACATGTGAATATAATCTACAAATCTAGCGATGAACGTGACAGTGTGTTTGTCCCACGACGAGCTCGCCTGCCCCGAAAATGACCTGAAAACTTTTGGCCTTGTTGTCTTCGAATGCATTGTTGTCGATGCTTTGTAAATTATGTATTGGACACCTAGATGTCTGAAGTGTGCATACCTCAGAAATAACTATTGTAACAGTTGCATGTGTAGATCTCTTTAAGTTCCACTATTTTTAATCGACCGGTATAAGGCTTATGACCGGTATTATGCCAATGCATGTTTAACTTAGATAAAAAGTCTCCTGTCCACTGCTAGCTCGGCTGCTGTTGGTAGGAGAGGCTAGAGGCTGACATCATGACAGCAAAGGCAGAAGCTGGATCAGCGAGCAGTGACCCGGGGGAGTCGAATTCCACCACCTGGAAATAAGCCAAAGTAATGATGTTTTAGGAACAGACAAATATGTACTGTAGCATCAAACATGACTACATGTACATGCTTCAGGGGCATAGCTGAAAAAATGTTGCAAATTTGTCTACAAGCACCAAATTTGGCACACCTAGTTGAATGTATTCTAAACAAGTATAGTATGGTGGCATCTCAATTTCTGAGCAGAATTGATATGTGTCATTTTTGACCATTTTTAGACCAAAGAATGTACTAGTATATTTTGGGCTTCTGTGCCCTAGTAACACCTTCTTGACCCTGTGAGACACCTTGCAGCTCCCGGGGTATTTTTGGGCCTGGCGGGTTTAATTTAAGTAGAACTTAAAATGAAGCCAGGACCTGGTAACACATAAATGCCATGACCTGCATGTACACCGGAGCAAATATTAGGACCTAAGTGTTAGAGGTGTTGCTATCAATCATCTAAGGGCCTTCAGTAGAAGGGCTGATAAAAGCGTGACTTATTTAGGATATGAGGTCATGGACCATTCCCTACTGACCTCCCCATCCTCCATGACCAGTATCCTGTCACAGGTCAGTACGGTGTTGAGTCTGTGTGCGATGGTCAGCATGGTGCAGTCACTGAAGGCCTCCCGGATAGTTGTCTGGATCAGGTTGTCTGTCTCTGGGTCGATGGCTGCTGTGGCCTCATCTAATATCAAGATCTAGATGTACAAGAATAGTGTTATGGTCAGAATGTGTAGAGAATCAAAGGATGGGTACTGCATCAGAGCTCATTCATATCACTAACATTTCTCTCACAGAAATGCATCCAAAGGCAAACACTACTAGAAATTGTGGGTAATTGGTTAACTGGTTATGCTGAATGAGGATAGTCATGTTAGTGGATATTTGTATTTGGTACATCTTAATTGTTTTTAATGCTTGAACACAATCTATTAAAAAGCTATTCTGTAGTAACTTTCATCAATGCCATTTTGTCATATTACCATCACAATGATCATGTATATAGCAAGCCACTAGCATAATCAGTGAATGTCACGATAGCTTCCCCTTCAATACCTAAAAACTACTCTGTTGAGCTAAGACGGCCCAGGCACGCTCGATTTGTGTCCGAGTTCGGGCGCGTGTTCCCTTGTCCAGTCCAAATTCGAACGCGTGTTCTATGATGTTCCATTACGTAATTCGAACCGAATGCGCGTTCGAACCTGTAGTTATTTGCGACTTTTCAACGTAAACAGGCACCGTAAGGACCCTTTATCCTTGGTAGGTGTCTGTGCAGTCAAGTTACGACATTTACGGCTTAAGTCCCAACTCAAAATAAGAGTACTGATCTTTTTTGTACTCAAGAATTACCTATTATCCCTTTGTTATCAAAATTGGCCGCGGCTATTTTGTTTAATCATTTTATGTGAGGTCTACACATATAGCAAAGTTCATGTACTGTGTGACATTGACTGCCTGACCTTGCTGTGTCTGAGCAGCGCCCTGGCCATACACAGCAGCTGTCTCTCTCCCACTGAGAAGTTGTCTCCATTCTCCACAACAGGCGCCTCCAGCTGATGCTGTAGGCCTGAGATCTACGGCAAGATTCAAGAAATCGCAGAATAAAAGATGACCCCCCCCAAAAAAACGAGAGAATATACAGCAAACTGGTCAGATAACCATCTCCAGTCACAAAATTTCTTACAACACAACATTTCAGGTATATTACACGGATTCAATTTTCAACGACCACTGTCGCCTTCTTCAGGATCAATCAGTCACTTCCGAACGTTAACTCACGAAAGTTTACCCGTCAATCACGGTCAATGAGGTTACATGTTTGTAACCCTAAGGTTGTGTTGGAAGAAGGTTTAGCAAGCATTGCACTCGGTGACATATCGGTTAAGTCCACCTTGTCCTCAGCAACCTTTTCCCATCAGTCCCTTGGTATTCGATTAACTGTATCATAATGTCTTGTAACTACACATTTAGATGCAAATGAAGTATGGTTCACTTGTTATGAACTGTAGCTTAAGAACAGACTTGAACTATATGTCCTAAAGCTAGGTCATAGGGCATCACATGGTCTTAGGTCACATGGTCTTAGGCCATTCGAAGCTGGTGTGTTACGCCGAAGGGCGGTTATACCGGCTATATAGATACAGATACAGATTGTACGATTTTGATGCAGAACTTTCGAGCAGGCTGTGACAAAGCCTAACAACAAGAAGGATCTAAGACAGCGTTTTTGTAATGCAACAGAGGAACTTTGTAAGACACTCTTACAACTATCCTAAGAATGTCTTCAGCTTGTGATTATTACCTTAGACCTTAGTTCCTCCCGCAACACTGTTGCAAAACAACGGATGCGATGGGAGAAACTTTCTACTACTATGATTTCTTCTGCACGGGACTTACGCTTTCTCTCATGTGTGTTCTCTCTAGAGCACTCCAGATTTGGTCATCGCTGTACTGCTTGAATGGATCCAGGTTATACCTGATAAAGAACATGTACCATATCAACCATCACTTATAAAACATAATATGGGCTATGAAAAACAAAGAAAAATGAAAATGACAGTTTTACAGACATCAATGAATATCATCAAAGATTCATTGAAATGGATAGTGAAAACTTCGCTCTTGACATGATTTTCCTGCAAATTTTCTGAACAACGAGACAGGCCACACCCACCTGACAGTCCCCACAAATAAGACAGGGTCCTGTGGGATGATTGACAGCTTGCTGCGCAGGTCTTCCAGGCCGATGGTAGAAATGTCCACATTATCGATACTGATGGAGCCTGATGCTGCTTCCACCAGTCGGAACAGGGCCACACCTAGCGATGACTTGCCTTCAAAACAAATTGGTCACATTCATTAAATACAGCATATGCTCCATATTGATATGTTATCAAGTGACCAAGTAACTCCATACTTACTAAAAGGAAAACAATTGGTCAGAGTCAAAGCCTCCATGAAAACTTGCGATATGACAGAGTCTGACTCCGATGGTTTGGCCATGTGCAAAGAAAAACCCATGACAACAAACCTAGCCTACCCTGTCTCTAGAAGGACAGAACCACCCACATGGTTGCCCTAAGAGGAGATGGGCAGACAACGTCAAGGAAGATATTTGCAAACTGAACCCCTGAAAGGGCAATCCCTTGACAGAGGCAGCTGGACATTCGCAATCAGTCTGGAATGACTTTTCGCAATGTCCAAACCTTGTTAGACTGGGAACAGTATAACAAGGTGGGAAACCAATGTCAGATTTTTGCTTTTTTTCTTTTTTGTACCCAAAAAAAACAGACACTAAACTGGATGGTGAGTGAGTGTGTGTCAAAGATTGACATCACTAAATATAAAAGTGATCTCAAATGAGGTAAGCTCACTAAAGATATATAGCTTTACTGACAAGCACAATGACCATTGGACCATGGCTTAACATCCCGTCCGAAGGACTGCATCCTTTTCCGGTAGAGTACATGTCAAGTGACCGCACAGCTGGAACCAAACTCACAGCTACTAGTACCAGAGGCAGGGCCGCTAACCATTGGCTACACACGCTATATAGCTACATGCAATAAAGACATGCATGTAGCAATCTAATAGTTAATGTACCTGAACCAGTTCTTCCCACGATGCCAACTTTTTCAGAAGGTCTTGTGGAGAAGCTGACATGTTTCAGCACCAAGGGCAGACCCTCCCGGTAACACATGTTGTACTTTTGAAATTGTACTCTGCCTTCCACCGGCCAAGACTCGGGGGGTGCAGTCTCCTTGACAGTAAGTGGTGCCTCAGGTTCAAGACCCTGTCAAGGTAGAAGGAGAATTAAGTTATCCTTAAAGAATCTAGAAGTGAACAAAAGAGAAAGCTGTCTGTTCAATCAAATATACTGTGTGAATGGTGCAGTGGAAGATGAAATACATTTTATATGTAACTGCCCCTATTATGTGGATGAAAGAAACAACCCTTTTGACACAACCAAAACAATATTAAATTTTCCAACCTTTCACCAACTAGTAGACCTCCAAAAAACTACATTCCTGTTAAAATCACAGAACCCACTAATCATTAAAAACGTGGGACTTTCTATCAGCCACTGCCTCCAAAGAAGAAGTCAAACCTCCCTGTAAAGAATGTAGATTCATGCATAAGATAGCTGTATAGAATAGACACTTGTTACTTTTTTTGCTGTCTGTACCCTTGAAATTAGACAACGGGTATGAATTTGCAAATAAATAAATAAACATTTAAAATAAAGTTGTGACAAACCTTGATGTAGCTGTTAATTCTCTGGACTGACGTGAAGTGGGCCTCTGTTTCTGAACTGAGACGGACTGTGTACTGGAACAGACCAGTCATCTGCAAGGAAACAATTGCTAGTCAGACTGAACTGGTTACAAACACATCATATTTTACTCCTTTACACTCACTTATTTTGGATAATAAAATCAGCATTTAATTTGTTTTTTTTTTTACTGATCTTTGTGTAATTCTTTTAATGTCTAATCAATTATTGTACAGTAGAAGCCGATTAATTGCACACCCCATTTGCCAGTGCTTTTCGTGTTATCCAGCTGGACCACACCACTACGGGATTTGGTGACTCCGTGCAATGAACAGTGCGTAAGGTTATGAGGTTATCCATCGTGCAATTATCTGGTATCTACTGTATCAATATTTTTTTCAAAATTTATTACAATATTCACCTCTGATCTAATACTATATTTGTTACTACCTGTTTCCATTTACATTTCTTACTATTTTCTGATTTGTTAGATATATGTTATCATCATTAACTGTAGTGGTGGAAAAATATAAAAATGTAGAACATGACTCATTGTTTTGTGTTATTTTTTGCTCCATGTTTAAATTTGTAAAATCGATTTTTGAATATGCAAATCAAATCAAAACATGGAAAGTTGACAAGTTGAAGACAACTTACCTCTATGACAGAAGTTAGTGCTAACCCTGCAAGAGCAGGGGGTATGGAGCCATGAGTACTGACTACCAACAGTGCAGTGACTGTTGCCAAAATGATGCTGACAGAATCGAGCCTCACGCCCAGCCAGCGCATCGAACAGCGAAACAGGAAGGATATCACGGAGTTCTTATCCAGAAGACTTTCAAACCTGTACATATAAAAAATCAGGCATGTATGTTGCCAAGCCATTGTGAGAGTCACATACCATTAGCACAAAACCTTCAAGTACATGTAACATGTACATGTCATGTACTCCAGTAGGTCAAACTACAATATGGAGCTAAATCAGATTTGTAGCACCAATTAATACTGAATTGTAATACAGAGACTGAAGCTTCATTCATTGTATGGTCAACTATAAAATAAAGAATAGGGAGACAGAATAAATCTTAACTACTACTGACTAAACAATATAGGATAACAAAAAAAATTATTGTGATACATTTGGTATCAACTCATATGGTCTCACTTTAAAAGAAAAAAAATATTTCTTTTTATGACGGATTGCTGACATGGATGCTGCTGCTGAAAATTAGCAAATACTGGGATATTTTTTCTTATCTGAAATGATCAACCACAATTGCCTTATCCTTTAAAACCCTGAGTCATAAGACTAAGGGTTTTAAAGCCTTCGGCCATCAGGCAATCAGACCCACGGGAGGGCTGGTACCCTGGGTGATATGGAATACACCGTGTTGTATTCTATATGATTGTACATTGTGTAGTATATAGTATTTACCTGTTGACAGTCTCCTCTGTCTTGTTGTAAGCATGAATAGTGGCCAGACCTTGTACAGTAGCAGTCAGATGGCAGAACCAAGGAGACCGGCTCACATTCTCCAACCTCTTCAGCTCACGCAGGGCGCTGATCACATGATGACAAAGATCATGACTTTTAGCTATTGTATGATGGCATGATACTGTAGCCTTATACCTAAACAATGGCAAAACATCACAGGTGTGCACATTACAGATTGTTTTATATCATGTCCGGGCCGTATTTACATTCAATATCAGTGTTCAGACAAGTCCATGTTTTACGATATTGTCCAGGGCTCAATAGTTTGATTTGAGCGTTTAAAATTTGCTTGTGTAAGCTGCTGTTGAAAATTCGAACCATTCTTCTTGAACCAAACTGGCGGGGTGTTGTTTCTTTCGTTCAAATTCTCAAGTTAACTTGAAGTTCTTGATGTGCATTAATATCACGGCTTTTGCTCTCTTTTTTTGCGATAAACTTGAGTTTCTCGAGTTGGCATCATATAAATAAAGTACAACACAGGGTATTCTGTATCAGCCGCGGTCCCGGCTCTCTGAATAGCCCGTGTTGTAATGTTCCTGATATGAACAAATACTAGATCAAATGTCCATCACATTGCAGTACGTACCTCCTAGAAATTTTTCGGATGTACAGGAAAATTCCCACTATTGGCACGATGGCAATGAGGAAGTATGGAAATGCATATGATATCATGATGACAGAGAAAAACAGATGGCTGGTAAATTGGAGCAGCATCTCTGCCTGGAAGGGGAGTCGTACATCCACTGAAACAGATCAGAGAGGGTTTCATCAACATTGGCAAGAATCAGATTCACTCATAGCAAAGAATTAATCAACTTTTTTCTTTTCAAACCAAGTTCGCAGTGTGCACTATTTGAGGTTAGAGTGAAAGGAAGCCATTTTGAGGCTGTAGGGGCACCCGGTGTCATTCACTGTGTCCAGGGTTAGGTATCAGAAGGCGAAGCCAAAAATGATTGTTACTGCCTTGCACAATGTTGTAAATTCATTGACAAAGACTTGCGCTCTAACGTTCAAGGCACGCATACTTTCCGCTACCGACCAAATAACCCTGTCGGGAACTCCAAACACTCGCAAACCAAGGGACCGACAAAAAGTGGCATCACAGGCCAAGTGGTAGCTATGCAAGGGCCACTAATATGTGTAGGACCTGGTTTAACTGCAAACCCTTACCTTCATCCAAGTCCTTGGAGAAGCGATTCAGGATCCTGCCTGTTGGAGTTGTGTCAAAGAAAGACATCGGACTGCAGAAGACGGACCTGAACACCTTGTCGTGAAGGTTGGAGGAGGCCCTGAGTGTGAACTTGACAAAGGAAAGGCCCTTTATAGTCATCGTGACCAGCACCAGAATGATTGACATTCCGTAAACCAGACTGTAGAAGTGAAGGTCGGGATGGTGCCGAATACTGGTGCTGATGACTGACTCATTACCCACTGTTATAGTGGTGTTCTGAAAATATCAAAAGAAATATGATTGTTCAATTTGCAATACACTTAACATCAGCTCTTTATGTAATGCCTATAATACCAATAACATTTGGCAGTTTGAAAGTAAAAAATGAACAACATCAAGCATGCAAAAGAACACCACTCAGGGAACTACATTGTAATACATTGTGTGAAATCTGGTCTCTGTGGACAGGGGCAAAAGTGCCTGTGTCAGGTGCTACAGCACCAATAAATGTGGTCCCATTGGAGAGTTGGTCCTTAATGCAGAGGTAGTCACTTGTTCAGGTTTTACAGCTAATAGCAAACTTTAAGGTATTAGATAAAGGTAAAAAAAATTATGTGGTCCCATAAGACGTAAGCGGCAGCGTATTTGTCACGAGACCGAGATGTTACGAGTTCGAATCCGGCCGCATGTCACCGATCTTGTGCCCTTGGTAAAGGCCCTTTATGCGACTTTCCCCACTTTACTCAGGTGAAAATGAGTACGTAGCTTCGGCTAGGGCCGTCCCTCAGATAGGACGTTAAATGGAGGTCCCGTGTTTGGGGAGAGCCATACCCCAGGTATGTTATAGAACCCGCCACATGTGCAATGGTGCGGTGAGAGCGGATCAAACCATTCTGGCCAAAAATGGGGTAGGGAATTTCCCGAGCAGCCTCGTAACCCCTGCTTTGCCTATTGAGTCAGTGAAGTCAAGCTTGCCTAAGCTTGATGTTTCTGACTTAGGGAGAAGAGATGCTGCTACTAACAGTTATCGCTATGGGCCGCTCTTCATCTTAATGATGGTAAATTACATCAGGCCCTACGAAACTGATTTGGAAAAAAAAGCAGTATGCTCACCCCACTGCCTTGCCTTAGCCAAAGGCTTAGCCAGAAGTTACCAAAGGCCATTGACCCCTCTGACAGAACAAAGGTGAGCAGGACCAGCCCAGTCAGCAGGTACCCTCCTCCTGCCCTGAAGTAATCACTAAATGTTGCCCATCCTATACTGCCACTCTCAATCTCCTCTTCCTTTGTGAGATTGCCTGTGAGGGCAATATTGTGTTCAGTAATGCTATAACATTACGTCACCTTTATCCGTGGATAACCTATATCTGTTGTTTCTAAAAACATGGTACTTACAGACATTATGTCAACGGACGGTGGTTCCAAACTACACAACTGTGAAAATGTTGCAATTTGACATTGCCGTCCATTTACTTGATGTCCCTACATATCTTATGTTTAGAGACAACAGATATAGGTTACCGGTTAACCCGCGGATAAAGGTGAATTAGCGTTAATCAAACAACATGTGTGAATATTTGTCAATGAATAAAACAGTATGTATTGTGTATCTTGTTTCATGTTCAACAATACAAATCTACTACAAAAACTTTTAAGGGTACTTTTCTATTTGTAATTGAATTGAAAGGTGCAGTTATAAATGAATCATACAGGACTTGAAATTTCTACCAGTTGTGACTTTTCAAGTACATGACTATCCGGATGGTATGCACAGGATGATAAACCGGAGAGTGAGTGTGAGTGATAACTGTATCTTGTGAGCTTTTTTTGACATTCTAATAGTTAAAGCTGGAGAAACAGCAGGAGAAACAGCACATAACTGTCCTTGATATGTGCAATTATGTAACATTACCTGACAAGTCTTTTCCTTCCTGTTCTTCTGCCTTATGTCCAGCAACACTGACAACAGAACCCACATTTGACTGGCACTTCTGTTCCCCAGTATCCTTGGACAGTTGCCTCCTACCAGCAGTGACATGAAAACAAAGCTTGAATTAGACACAGCTATGCTATACATTGGACCTATAAGTTTTCAAAATTTGATCAATAGAACACTTGTAGTGCAGGAGAAGTGATTCAATAAGTTCTCTGCCTAAACCAGAAATAAGTTGCACAACTCAAATTTTGGGGCATAATCTGAATGAACCCTTTCATGAATTACGAATGTCTTACAAAATTTACATCATTTGGTAAGAGAGAAGGAAAAATCATGGACAAACTAAGATGTGCGGGTCAATTTGCTCTGCTGAAAGTCAGATACCCACTTCTTTCTAGTTATACAAAGGGATTACTTATGAAACGTCTTGACAATGCCTTGAAGACACCATGAAGAACTCGACCCACACAGCTCTGATAGCAGTTCACCCTTTTCTCCTCACTGACCTACTGGTTTTCAGAGGATGTTCACTGGAATGATTTGAACTTTGGATGACAGTGAAAGGTTCATACTACATGTATATGATTGTCCACTCAAATTTGAGTTGTGCAGTTTATTTCTAGGTGAGGCCAAGAACTTTTTGATCAGCCCTCGTATGTTTCAACACACATAGAACTGAGCTGATGTGAAAGATTTTTGCTTCTCTAGTACACTAATTGGTTACCCTTCCTCTTACATGAACATTTCTTCATTGATATTGCCAGGTAGGTCCTCCCCATCTGACTCCTCCCCTGTCTCCTCATCACAGTGTGAGGTCATGTAGCCCTGTATCATCCGGGCGTAGTCTTCCCCAGCTGTCATCAGCTGACTGTGTTCACCCTTCTCTGCTATCCCACCATCCTTCATCAGGAGAACCTGGTCACACAGGTGCAGGTACTGGGGGGGAACATAGTACAAAACCATACCATCCCATATATTAAGGTTCTTCAATGCACAACCAGAATTGTACTCACTTCCAATGTTTCAATGTCTACCAGACACCATTATCAGGGTTAGAATGACTGGGTCTGATTCTTGCTGCTACTTATAGCTGATGTAGGTGGCGCTGCAGCAGCAGTCATGAACAGAGACGAGGGGGGATACAAGCTAAGCCACGTTTGGGATGGCATTCTTGCTACTGCAGCGCCGCCTATCAGAAATTCACCTGGTGTTCAAGACAAACTTGAGAGGGCCTTGTGCGGTATTATGGCACCCGGTGGAATTATGAAAGTTGATACAGCTTAGGTGTAGGCTAGGTTTAAACAGCCTTCTGACATTTTGCGCTACAACAGACTCCGCTGGTATGGCAATGTGCAAAGAATGACACATGACAACTGGCCAAGAAAGGTCTTTAACCTGTCTATAGTGGGCCAGAACCCACGTGGGCGCCCCAAGAGGAGATGGGTACGTCAATGAAGGAAACTGGACCTGCAAAAAACTGACCCCCTTGACAGAGACGGATGGAGGGCAGACCAAAATGACTTGACAATACGTCCGACCTCTGCAAGACAGGGAACAACAGACGCTAAACCAGATACTGAGTGAGTGAGTGAGTCAATGAAGGTTAGACATCCACCAGAAAGCAGTTACACAGGACAAGCAACTGGATATGATTTTGTAAACAGTCAGACATTTCAGATAGCATAATTCCACTATTTATTTGGCATGAGAGCTGATGTTGCAGCAATGTGTCCTAAAAAGAACTGCACACTAAAAGTTAGAAGATGGCCCTTACCTGAAGTTGATGAGTGACAAAGACGACAGTTTTGTCCTTCAGTGCTCCCATGATGCAGTGGTGGAAGATGTGTTGTCCCACGTGAGCGTCCACAGCACTGAGAGGGTCGTCCAGCAGGTAGATGTCCCTGTTACTGTAGACAGCCCGGGCCAGACTGATGCGCTGTTTCTGTCCTCCACTCAGGTTTATGCCTCTCTCACCAATCTGTAAGATAACCCAACATGTCCCTGTTACTGTAGACAGCCCGGGCCAGACTGATGCGCTGTTTCTGTCCTCCACTCAGGTTTATGCCTCTCTCACCAATCTGTAAGATAACCCAACATGTCCCTGTTACTGTAGACAGCCTGGGCCAGACTGATGCGCTGTTTCTGTCCTCCACTCAGGTTTATGCCTCTCTCACCAATCTGTAAGATAACCCAACATGTCCCTGTTACTGTAGACAGCCTGGGCCAGACTGATGCGCTGTTTCTGTCCTCCACTCAGGTTTATGCCTCTCTCACCAATCTGTAAGATAACCCAACATGTCCCTGTTACTGTAGACAGCCCAGGCCAGACTGATGCGTTGTTTCTGTCCTCCACCAATCTGGTAAATGTCTTCCTTACATAATTTTTAACCATGCTGTGTAGAGTACATTTTGGTCATATACCTGGTCTGCAATATCGTTTGACACAAATGTTCCGAACTGGATGATAATATGTTTTATGTCTTACCTGGCAGTGATAATGTTTGATACAGGTGTTTTGGACCGTGTGATAAAAAGCTGCATCACACAGGCTTCGAAGTTGTATCACACAGGCTTTCATCAAATAATTCAAACCTCAGTACACTGTGCATACCAGAGCGGCGCGTTCGAAAATTGGAATACCTGATTCAGACATTGGAACATTACTGTTGCAACAATGTTTGTTTGAGGGCACCAAATTCGCTAGCCTGAGTACCATCGGATTCCGTATTCTACCGGGGCTCCTTACACTCGCTACCCCTAAGGGAGTGTAAGGACCTCCAGTAGAAATAGGATGGTACCCAGGTTAGCATTTCGCATCCAAATATGTGTTTTCTCAGGTGGGTTTGACATGAGTAAAATACAACACAGTGTATTCCGTATCACCCTCGGTCCCAGCCCTCCCACGGGTCGGATCACCCTCCGGCCTTTGGCGATCCAACCCGCGGTCGGGCTGGGACCTCGGGTGATACGGAATACACTGTGTTGTATTTTATTCATGTCATATCCATGCATGTTGTATTCTATATGCATCACATGGGGTTCAATCGAAATAAATCGAACATGATCGAAAATTTGAATACCAGATTTGAACAAAATTTTTGTTCATGCCTTGGACACCACATTTGCTCAACATCAAGATTTTTTAAATATGTATCAGTATTGGGTGCTAATGATTGTAGGCCCCAAAGTATGACATGTACAATTTAGAATTCGACTGATAGGGTTGAGTTACAACATTCAAGTCCATGTAACTGTTATGTTTTAGAAAATTCATTATCAAGAAAAGCCATAATGTCATTGTTTCTGTACATACCTCTGTCAAGTCCCCTGCTGGCAGCACTTTGAAGTCATGACTCAAACAGCATATTTTAACAGTCTCGTCATACCTGCATAAGGTAAACAAAGTTTGAGTCAATATTGGACGAGAGATTCAGCAAATGCATGTGCTGAGTTACAGCTACTGCATTAAGCTTTCTGTTAGAACATTTACAAATAAGCTCTGACAATCATCATGTCTTGTGGTAATCACGCATCTCTTTAAACTACCATGAAGTGAAAAATGAATTAATAAATCCAGTTACAATACGTTTGATATGTGAAAATACATCAAATTTCCTATCATATATTATCAATAGATGCTGAACAAGAGGGTGCGAACTTATGTCACTTCTTCATGACCACAGGAGCTACGTGTCTACATGTACCATGATTTTAAAATTGTGCCTGGCAAATTGGAGATACCAAAGCCTGAAGTTCTGCTGCAGTACCATGAAAAGCCACTAGAGGATCCAAAATCTAATCATTTTAAGGTCTCATCAAGGCCTGAGTATAAGGGAGTCTCTCTTCATTCTTAAACAAATATGGTAACACCAGGTTCAAGTTGAATTTGATATTTAAAAAAAATGAAACAACATATCAAGATTGCAAGGACAAAAGAACATAACAACCAGCTACCTCTGTTGATGATAGTCCTCTCCAAACAGGATGTTGTCCCTGACAGAAGCGTTCATGATCCAGGCCTGCTGGGCCACGTATGCAATGCTGCCTGTCAGTCCTACTGTTCCCTCCAGTACACGCATCTGGAATGATTATAACGAATGAACAATGTAAGGTCCAACTACAGCCCTGAAAAAAATACAGATGGTCGGTAATTAAGGATTGAATTTTCTCTTTTTCTTTGAATTTTCCTTTTTTACATTTTGACAAAAGGCAGCCACCAATATAATACTGTTTAACAAATCATAAAACTGAAATGCATAAGGACACTGAAGTCTTGTATCTTCAACATCATATTCGCCTTATACAGAATACAAATGTACATTTTACATTGGTATACAAGCACAATGATAATTTTTTTTTATTTTAACAGAAATGAGGAGAATATGTTTGGAAATGGTTATTCTACAACATTTTCATCACTCAGATTGAAAATTTTGGGTCCCTAGGTAGCGGTTGGGACAAAAAGGCCAGGGTCTGCATTTTATTGCCAGGGTCTACCGGGTAACCGACAACACAACATTTTTTCCTTCAATAAGGCCTTACCCGCACCTCCAGTGTAAAATTATGAGATTTTAGGAAAGTAAGCAATCAAGTGCTTTTGCCTCAGTCAATTTGTGGTGATCTTTTCATCAATCTATTGTTCTTCTAGTAATTAGCCCCCAAAAGTCATCAAATGGTTGCTGGCTGGTTGTCCAGTTGACTTTTTATCAATTGATTGTTTCATTCATTATTGGCCGATTTGCAAAATGAAAAGTTTCTGACCTGCCCCAGGATGCCAGAGATGAGGGAACTTTTTCCACTGCCAACACTGCCACACACACCTAATAGTGTACCCTGAGTAAGAGTAAGTGTAATCAGTAAAGAAAACATACATTTACGACATGGTTTTTAGAAACAGATTTCCTTGAATGAATTTTTTTACGACACTGTTACATTTGTCGTAGGTTGCCGTGTGACTTTGATGTGGAAGACAACAGATTCAATCGACAACAAGGATCTTGAACACTCTTTTCTGTAACTGTACTACACATGCACAACATGTACCCTTGGAATGCTTTCAGTTTCTACGACAACTGGGCTCTGACAAATGAGCTATCTTTACCTTTGGCAAATCCAGTTCAATGTTGAAGAGTGTTCTCATCAGATCCTCCTGTGACTCTGAAAGCTCTTTGGTGAGAGGAGCTTTTTCTGTCTTCCCATCATACCCTGGTGTTATCACAGATTTTGTGTCGTCCTGTCCATCTTCTGCCTGGACAGAATCCCAAGCAAAGGTCGCTGCCCTGATCTCAAGGGCATTTCTTGAATCTGATGGTCGTGCGGTGAAGGGTTTCATTTCATCCATTTCAAGCAAACTCTGACAAATATATTAGAAAAAAACAAGGTCAAAACTCTTTACATAAAGTCTTATGTTGGTGGAAGGTTGAAACTAAGACATTTTGAAATATCTTAGAAAGTTACGCATTATCAAATGGTTTTGCAAAACAAGCGTTGCGTAATTTACCACAATTAAAATTCTGAAAAAAATTGACTTAATCATGTATTGATATTGATACGTAATCTATTGGAAGATAACACTTCCAGCTTCTGCAGTTTTAGTGCTTTTTACAATTATATAAAATACAATATAAACCCACATATTATTGAAAAGGTGGGATCCTTCGTCTTCTATATACTGTCTCTGAAAAAGTAGTCAAACCCATTAGCTCAATTCTTGCTTTATTTCGTATATTTGAATTTATCACAAGAAATAGTCCCTTCCCAACTACTAACTGTATACTGTTTACCATTCATCGTTTGTCTGTCATTTTTTGTCACTTGCAATTAGCTCTCGGGCAAGAACTTGCAACAAACTTTCAATATACATGTTATTAGAGTTAAAGTCATGAGTAACTGTATGCATATTACATTGTACAAAATCTGTCACCATTTCCCATGCATACATACATACTACATTGTATACAGGGCTCGAAATACCACCTGCATATGCAAGTTAGTGCAGGTAAAATTGGAGCTGTGCAGGTATTTTTTGTGTCTACCTGCACCTAACCTGCACTGGTCCATGTTCTGTGTTTGATACATAAATGTCCTATGGTGTAGATGTATATGGATTGTTATTAGCTGCATTGTTATAAAAGAAAAATAGCAATGGTTCCTGGACAGTTTTAGTATGATCCGTACTTCCTAAATTCAGAGTGGTGCAGGTAATATAAAATTTGTCTGGTGCAGGTGATTTTCAATGTGACCTGCACCAGTGCAGGTATGCAGAAAAATGTATTTCGAGCCCTGATATATGAAACCAAGGTATGTGTCCACACCAAGCACATTCACTACAGTCTAATACAATCATGTACGTCCAACAAGTTACCTTCATACGTTGTACTGCTACTCTACTCTCTGCAAATGCCTTGACAAGGAAGGAAAGTACACCCATGGAAGTAAGTATGCTGTAGTACACTCCCAACACTGTGAAGGCCTGAAGAGAAACAACATTATCATCAGCAAGAAATCAAAATGCCTAGATCTGTTTCTCTTATTCATAATACATAATTGTGATCACTTAAACCTAAGGAAGGGCTTTTGGAGTTGCAAGGGTCACATGACAGATGGAGCGCAATTTTCAAGATGGCGACCTTGATCTTTGGTGATGGAAAAATATAGACTATTAGTGTGATGCGCGACAATGAAGCAAAAGAGTAGCTCACAGGCTATTAAATACGTCTTCAAGATGGTATATGTTCATTCAATGCTTTGAAATAGAGTGTCAACCCAAATGATAGAGGACGCTCGAGAGCTGCCATCAAGCCCCCTCATCTACGTAAAAGCACATCTAACCCCCACAGGATGGGGAACAACAGACGTTAAACCGGAGAGTGAGTGTGTGTGAGTGAGTAGAAACATGCAGTGAACAGACACCAGTTTGCATTTAAGAGCCAACTGAAGGTATATAGCAAACTATAGCCTGAGCTGGCTGTTTTAGACGTGTTTTTAGGCGGCAGCAAGACATACAGAAAACAGTACAAAATAGAAAGCCCTTGGTAAAAATATCAAAAGAAAGTCAGAGCTGGCACTCTGAGAGTGATAACATACCTGTGATGCTGTGAGGTCATTCCCTGTCATGATGTGGACAGTGATGGTGAGAATGCCGCTCAGAAGAGAGACCAGCGGAGACACAGCTATACTGGCACTCTGTACATAAGCTGCCTTCTCAAGGACCTGCCGTTCTCTATTCCTCACAGCTGTAGAGGGTAGGGAGTAAAAGGTTCCATTATCAAAACTTGCCCAATTATTGTTTACATTTAACCTGTGATCAGCTAAAGGTACAACATTAGGCATTTAATGAGTACTAAAGAATATAAAAGGTATACATTCAAGAGGTTCTGTACCATCTAAGAACATGCCCCAGTCATGCTACAGTCCCAATTGGGAAAAAGGGCCCTTCTAGCTGGTTTATGGGGTGTTTTTCTGCACTTTAGGGCCCTTACATATGGCCGCATGGAACATCCTGCAGCTCCAAGGCTATTTTGGGTCATGGCCAGGCCCCAGGGTTTTTCTTAAACTCACAATTAAAATCAACCTGGGACCCAGTTTCACCATGACAAATTTGTGGCTTTGGAGCCCAGCTGGGGCTACACCCCCTGTGGGCACCAGTGCAAATGAGGCCATAGCGTTAGGAATAAACAGCTTTAGACTCACTCACTCACTCACTCCGGCGAGCTCCCTCGGAATCTCCACATAACTAGTTTCCTCCACCCCTCTAGCTTTAGACTATAAGGTATCAATGAAAAGTACAATATATGTCTGCAGTGTAGATCAGTCAAGCATTTGCAACACAATCCATGCAGTAATGTAATGCCCAATATATTACATGTTAAGGTATAGATTTTTCTGTTTTTAGCACAATGGCACAAGTCCATGCGGAGTCTAATAGAATCCAACATTCTTTCCTCTTTCTCTTAAATTAATAGGCCCAATCTAGACACAGTATTGGGAAAAAAGTGTTTAGATTTGGCCTACATTGTATATACTGTAAACGCATTTTAAGTTTGCAGGGCTTTAACTTCACGGTAGCGGGAAAAGGGACTTTTCGTGGTGGATTTAAGTTCGCGGTAACACCATGCATAGACTGCAGTCTAATACCATAATACAAAAATGTTCACGGTGGTTTTAAGTTTGCGGTGAAGTGGTCACCACGAAAACCGAGAACATTAATCCACCGCAAACATTTCTGCATTTACAGTAATTCCTCACCACTGACAGCTTTCCCAAATGGTACCTCCCAGGCGTACATCTTGATCAGTTTGACTGACGTGAGAATCTCGTTCATCGTTCGCACACGTTTGTCCGTGACCTTGATGCCCTTTCTCCTGAATTGTGAAGTTAGTCGTGAGATCAGTGCCTGTAATATCAATGAGTGACATGATCTTAAGTTCAAATACATCACAAAACTATCCATAAAATACACCAATTCATCAAATTAACTTTTTAAAATTACGCTCCAATAGATTATAAATAGGGAAAATGCAAAGTCTAAATTGCTTGATAGGCACAGGAAGTGAACAGAATCAGATGCAAGTTTTCCTCCAGGTCAGACTCTTCTGTTTTCATGATGTCATGCTAAAATGTCAGATAAAAATGTCCCAGAAACATCAAATTAAATCAGTATGGCCTTATGAAAAAACACAATGTCTTGGCTTGTAAGTTATAAGTCTAAGAGTATTCCACTTACTCACTCACTCAGTATCCATTGTTGTATTCCACTGAGACAATATGAGAGCTGAATCATGCACAAAATTTCAGAACTCTAAAGCTGAAATTGTGACATACATGTAGAGGAGATATTACATGACTGTGTATACCACAACTGTATTCATTTGATGCTCCAACTATTCAAAAAACTTTTTCAAAAACATCAGTCACATAGCTTAAGTTGATGTATGATTGTGTATGATTGTGTGGTTAGAGAATGTAACTACATTAAGTCATACCTGGGCCACGATAACGTTCGATATGGGTGTTCTGGATTGGATTATAAAAAGCCGTATCACACAGGCTTTCAAGTTTTAACACAAAGGCTTCCATCAAATAATACAAAATAACATCACCCTCGGTCCCGGCCCTCCCGCAGGTCAGATTGCCTGACAGATCCTACCTGCGGTTGGGCTGGTACCTCGGGTGATACGGAATACACCGTGTTGTATTCTACGTAAATATGTACCTGGAAAGGATAGTAGAGGACAATTATTGAACATCCCAGCAGCGTGACTGGACCAATCAGGTACACGGTGTATCCCAATCCGAGCACAAAGACCAACGGAGCTTGAAACATGAAGATGAAAAACAGAGTGGCTTCACACACGCGCTGGCCATCATTGGAACACAGATTCACCAACTGTGAAGGCAAAAGAGAGTTTAAATTGACATCAGTGTTCTAGCCAGCCTGAAATTTTTTCCGTCCACTGAATTTTGAATGGAAATCCTGTTGAGTGCCAGAGGCTTCAGCACGACAGTTCAAGGGGGTCTGGGAAATTTTGAAATAAGATCCTCACAAATGCTATTTCCTGCATTTTGAGGGGCAAAGTTTGCTGGTAGAGTAGACTCAGCTCGGTTCAATGGTGTCTGTGCTGAATTTCTAGAAATTTTTGCAATTCATTTGTTTTTGTCTGTCACAGAGGATGCAATGGGCAAAATTTTTGTCTGTCCCCAGCTGCAAAATTCTGTCAAAGGACGGAAAGAGGGGTGCTGGCTAGAACCCTGATTTACATTTAATTTATCAAACTGCTCAAACTTTAAAAGTGATTGCGGCATCATACTAATTAAATGAAAGCTGTAGGCTCTTTTCTTGTAGGGCTTAGCTTGATTCGATTACGGATGACATCCTCTTGGAACACTACAACTGATGCAAGCGTTTGAAGAACAAAATGGCAAATGGCCAAAAAAGTTGCTATCATGATTATGAAATCTATTATAGTACTAAGTGGTTCATGCAGAAGTTTGGACAAATTCAAATGACAGCGTATGGTATACCAAACAAAGAATCTTTACCTTAAGATTTGTTCTTTTACATCTCCGTTGACTTTTGACTTACCTGTAACTTTGGCATTGTGCAATGTTAGTGTCAGCTGTCTGATATTTTTTGGCAATTTATGGCAAATATCAAATCTGCACATTTTGCCAAAAACTTTTTTTGCAAACGGACAAAACTTGATGCATGTGTGGATGTCATACATGTATTATTATTGAATCAACATGGTTTAATTTTGAATCAAAACATCCCACCAGAACAGGCTTTTAGCTAGTATTTTATCCTAGGGTGTCCAAATTTCTTGCCACTCGGCGAGCGCTGCAGGTTCGAGTATTGTAGAGGGTCTGGGGACATCCTCACTTGGAAAACTTTGAAATTTATAACTCTCTGAAACACCATTTTCCACATTTTGAGGGAATGAATCAAATTTGGGGGAATGAAGCAAATTTACTGTCAGACAGGCCACGTGTGACCTGTAGCATCCCTGGTCAATCAGAATTTCATGCTTGTCAGAGGATGTGCTCCCCAGTGTAAGGGCATACAATTTGTGTTATTTTTTCAACAGGCCGTACATTGTACGCCTGTACGCCTGCCTGGCTAAAAGCCTGCACCAGAATATACCAGTGATGACATTAAAAGTGCATCACTACTGACCTCCCCTACTGTCTTATCCCTGAGACTTCTGAGCCGGGTGATCTTGGTGAAGATGAGAGTCAGGATGGCTCCGCGTACTCTGGTACTGCTGCGGTACGCGATGCTCCATGTTGCCGCCCAGCACAGCGCTCTGGATAAAACATGTTTGGGAAAATTCTAGGGTTACTGTTTTTTCGGATTCTCCTGTTGATTTTTCGACAAAAGTGAACAGGCAAACAGGCACTTGCTGGAGGCTTCGGCAACCTGTTTTGCCTGACCTGCTCATGACTTTTTATGGTGAAGGAGGGGTGTGCACTAAATCCTTCTCCACCCTCTCGTCTTAACTGGCGTACTAAGTCTCACAGGGACTATAAATGCATGTCACATGTAAGACGGCCCCAGCAGATGCAGGTTTGTTGTTTTGCAGTTTCCGTCTCCTAGGACTAATATGACCAAGGATGCAAGGGGTTCCTCCTACCCCCGACTCGTGTATAGTGGGTGCGTCGTGCCTGAACATGCCCCTATAAGGCTGAGTGCCACTGCCACAGGGTAAGTACTGTAAGTTGCTGTAACGAACACAATATCATGGCAAAGGAATATCAATACAACAAAGCATTTGCAGTACGTTATGTGCCTGTCACAAAACATCTAGTATATGGAATTCTTTTCGCTCTGAGGCAACTTAAATTTCCATGTATAAAAGTCCATCCCTCAACCACGTGCCTCAACAATGACGGGGGCTGATACAGACTACCAGGCAACTTTGTCCGATAACACGTTTAATGATGTAAAAGCAAGACAAGTCATAATAAACATCAACAACTAAAGAGATTTTAAAAAATCTGCACTGTATAAATAATCTGCAGACATACAATTGATGTAAGTGTGAAAACCAAAACCAAGAGTTATACTTATTGTATAAAAAAAACACATAGTCCATTGTTTGGTAACGGGGGCCGCCCTAAGACGGTCCCCGTCGTAAGACGGTACGGATTTTTTGCTGATCTTATTATCCATAAGTACACCGTGTTTGTTGCCACTGACTATGCTGATTACAAAGGTAAATAAACCAAGTCCATGCACACAGCTTTAATTTGCATTCCAAGTATACTTTAACATATTTACTTCATGTTTTTTTAAGAGCAGAATTCTAACAGTAATGTTGACAGTGCTGAATCACTGCGGTCACCGGCCTCTGCGTATTGGCGGCTCGTGTCGCTAACTATACGAATTCATCCAAGCAGTCATACAACTGCCATGATACACATAAATAAAGCTCCATAAAACACTATGAATATGGGTCTTCAAATGTTTGTTGAGTAGAAAAGCAACCAAAAGGAAGCGACATAAACATTGCCACCATTGTACTCCCAAGGGAGTGTGGCCGTGAAGGTGGCAGACTAGAGAAGGCTCCAAAGATTTATTTGACTGTAACAAATGATTCGTGCTGTCTATAAAAATAAGACTTGACAGAGAGATGTAGATGATATTTTCATATAATCAGACAGAGTTTTGTTGATGTTGGCGGTGTCGTTTTTTCGTAATGGTTTTTTTAGTCGGGCATTCACAATCAGTGCATTCAGCCCATTGCCCATAAAACATCAGCTGGATTGTTCTAGGTACAGCCTTCCTCGTGTGAGACAAGAAGTACATACAGTCACGATTTTACTGTCAAAAGAAAGCTAAAATATCATACTATTAGTTTTTTTCTGTGTACTTAGATTTACCACTTACTTCTGAAGAGAGCAAAATATAAAAAAAGCGTACCGAGTTAGGCACACTGTCCAGCGTGGCACAAAATTGGAAGGTTACATACACGAAATTGTCTCTCAGTGTTTGCCGCTTGTAACACGCAGCGCGAAAGGTTCATGAACCACATGAATGCATTTCTTATTGAAGTATGTTGTTCAAATCTATGAGTAAAAAATTCAGTCATCAAACTTTGACCACTCTCAGGCAACTAGCGATGGAGCGCCATGAGTTTGAGCGCAAGAAAAAGCGTACCGTGTTGGGGCACCTCCCGTTAAATCACTTTGCAATGTACGTACCTGAACACCTCTGTGACAAACATGGCAATGACCAAGCCGATTCCCAGCGGCCAGTTTGTGTCGGGAGACTCCGTGTATCTTAAAAGGCTCCTGATCAAAATAGCCTGAAAATGAAAAAGGATAAGATGAACTTTTAATATGACGACTGATGTCAGCAAATACAAGACTTTTTGTACATTACTGTATCTAATACATATAAAACCTAAATGATGTGGCATGTGACTTTCCATGTACCAATAACTACATGTGACATATATCATATGCATATCATTTAGCATACTGGACACTCTGTAAAGGACATCTCCTTTTTTGTCTCTTTAATAATGTTTTCCTTCACATACTAGTAAGGGAAACATAATTTTGCTTTGCTTTTTTTCTTCTCCATCCAAATGATGTCAATGAACTGGATAGGACAGCTGTCACCATGGTTACTGGAGTTGTAACAGACATCCTGTGGTGTTTGATTGCACTATGGCTAACTTGAGACAGACAACTGAGTTATATAGTCTTGCCACTGTTGTTGTTTAAGAAGCAACTCCCTACCAGTTTGAATTCGCACGAAAGACGTAACAGTGGGTAACGCATGCACCGTGCAATGGAATCCGGCGCTGGGTATGTCTAGGGGTGCTTCCTGACCGTGTGTCTAAAGACAACTGTCGTCCACAACGATAGACAATAACAGTCACACGACTATGTATTGTCTGTCTAAAGCGAGCCTAAGCAGCAAATGGCAGGACAAGGAGACTGGTCATCACACCCTTTCTTCTCTTTAAAGTAAAGATCAAGAGTTCCTGTTGATAATGTCAGTCTATATCATTCTGACCATCTTGTTTGACTGAAACAAAGTATCTAGCACACATTTATGATAATATATATCAAGGAATGTATCACTCAAAGTCAAAGATGATTCTTGACCACTTCTGTCAATGATTCATCGTAAATCAAGTAAGGTGAGCCAACTACAAACCGGGGTAAGGAAAGTGCCAGCTGAAAAGATGAGGATGGTGAGCAGACTCATCAGCATCCTGGTGCGAGTGAACCTCCAGATGGTTCGGGGCAGCGATGCCTTCTTCATCCCGACTCTCTCAACCTCCTCCTTCCACAGCCTCTCAAATCTGTTGAAGAATAAAACTTTAAGGTACACTTCAAACTAAATTGAATGACTTAAGTCCAGGGGGTCTAGGGGCATCCATCTCAGGGCTCGAAATACTGGGTGCATATGCACCCAGGTGCACCCAAAATTGGAACTGTGCACCCAACTTTTTTCTGTGGGTGCACAGGGTGCACCCAAATAATTTCTTTGGCTTATATATGTAAGGAATCATCAAAGTATACTAGTATAGACCATATTCTTGACATCTAAGTGTTAGAAAGATGATGGAAATGTCTGTCATGGTACTTATTTAAGAATTTATAGCTAAGTAATTAAGTTTTGTAATTAGTTATTTCTGACAATAATTCTACTTTATTATACGTGGTGCACCCAAAATAAATTTGGTGCGCTCAAAATGAATTTCGAGCCCTGTCATCTTACGTGATGTAGAGTTTAAGACAATTTTAAGTTTAAATGGTGCATTCTAATAAGGTATCCTGAGGGGCAAAATTACTGTCAGAGAGGTCACAGTATAGAAGACTGTCCACACATGCCTGGTTAAAAGGGCAGCTCACCTAGAATAAAGAAGAGAAAAATCATACTGTTTTGACCAACATGAATATCTACCAATTCTCTTCTAGTAACCTCTTCTTAAAACATGTGTAGACAAATTTACAGATTGAGTTTTTCTATTACATTGTACCCATAGTTTTGAGATAGAATAGTCATGTACTTGAACAATTCTTCATTTCTGAAGTGTGCGTATGTCCGGTCTACTTTCACCTGTCCCCTCTATATGCAAAGCAAAGACAGCACATGCTGCTAGAAGTGGACAGCATATACGAGACATACAACACAGTAGAGGACAGCAGAGACACAGATATTACCACGCTATCCAGAATGAGAGAAGACCGTTCGCTCAAGGAAGCAGCAAACAGATGTACCTTAGCCTTCTCCTGGTATATTGAGAGTATACACAGATTCAACATACTCACCTAAAAACACTTCCAGCAACTCACACGGCACCAAGAGTTAAATACCAAGAGAGACTCAAAAACAAACTGTGTTACTCAGCACCAAGAGGCCATGTCTAGTGTAATAATAGGCTATAATTTGGACAACAACAACAACAAATACTATGCATGGTACCTTTTATAGTTTGGCTCTGCCCTGTCATGTGATGAATGGTGCCAGACGTTCTCCAGAGTCAGTTTCCCCTTGTACGCCATTTTGATCAAAGGAGTCAGCCAGGAGAAGGTCATGAAGGACAGCAGGCCTGCATCGTCAAGTGGGTTCACGGACGGCTGTCTGTCAAGGGATAAAGGAAATAAAAAGCTTACTAACAGTTCAGTGAAGCAAAACTTGTAGAGAGATTGAATGGCAAACTATACCTACATATAGTTTCAGCAACATCATCATTTTTTTCACGGTCTGCCTAAACACCACAAATGACTTAGAAACACCACAAACGACCACAAACGACTCTAATATGCAGTGTATATGTGTCAAAAACCTTGTGTGGCGCTCTGGAGACATTGTTTATACATTTATGAATTTAAAAAATGCAGCAAGTCCTACGTACGTATTCACCAGTAATTTCGAGTCAGTCCGCCAGTTTCAAGATCGAAGCAATTCTTGGCCGCCATGTTAGATTGTCCGTGCTAGGAGCCTGCATGGGGAAGTTCTTGATACCTTCTTTGGCTCCATAGACGACAGGACGATAAAACTATGTAAGCTGTTGGTTCATAGATTATAGCATAACACAGTTCTATCATTGTCAACTTATTAAACTTGTATAGTAAGTGTTTTTGAGCCTCAAATGCAAGCAAGCACGATCCATCATGGTGGCCAAGAAATGCTTTAATCTTGAAACCGGACTAACTCGAAATAACTGGTGAATACGACTAGGACTTGCTGCATTTTTTAAATTCATAAATGTATAAACAATGTCTCCAGAGCGCCACACAAGGTTTTTGACACATATACACTGCATATTAGAGTCGTTTGTGGTGTTTCTAAGTCGTTTGTGGTCGTTTGTGGTGTTTAACCCTTTTTTTCAAACTACTGGTTTTGTAAATTGTTCAATTTAAAAGGCTATTCTTGCATCATTCTGGTTAGGATTCTAAAGATAAAATGAATTTACAGTAAATGTCCGTGCAAATAAACAAAAATAATACTAGTAATGGATGTTGTAAAAAAAAAACTTAACAGTTTCTGTCCAAGTTTGGGAATTTTGATAGCTGTAGTGATTCAGCTTTCTGAATTTCAAGAAGACGAACAGCTAAATAATTACATATTTTTAGTGTAACATTACTCACTCTGGCTTTGATCTGATGGGTATCAACGTCTTGACACTTTCCTTGTACTTCCAAGACTTCTTGCTTGTGTCCCTGTAGTCTACCTCGTGATACAGTGTCTCCCAGTGTTCAAACCCAACGGCTTCGTGATAGGACGGGGTCCGCATACCGCTGACGTAGGTTTCTTCCTTGAGTCTCTTCCGGCTACTGTTGAACTTAAAGAAGTTTTTCTTGGCATCTCTTCTCCTTGCCATATTGTGGTTTCTTCCAAACTTTTACAATATGCACTAGATTTGACTGTAATTGCACACCTGTAACACAGTAGAATTCAGTTATTCCATCAAACTTCTGATGCAATTTTGCATTGATTTGTCAATATTCAATTTGGTGTATGTTCGGGGCAAAATCTAATTATCTAAAGGCAAGTATACAAAAGTAACGGGTTCCGCACTGGTGTTCCAGTGCTGAATCAATGGGTCCAATTGGCCTCAGCACTGGTTTTCCAGTGCTGAACGGCCTTGGTCCAGTGCTGAAGCTCCCTCAGCACTGGAATTCCAGTGCTGAACCCAATGTGAGCACTGGAATTCCAGTGCTGAACTTCTCCGAGCACTGGTTTTCCAGTGCTGAACTGCCGTCAGCACTCGGGTACCAGTGCTGAACTTGCAGCGGAGAGGCGGCGAGCCAGATCAAAGGTCATTCAGCACTGGTTACCCAGTGCTGAAACCGCCGTCAGCACTGGAACCAAGTGCTGATATACAAAAGTAACGGGTTCCGCACTGGATTTACCAGTGCTCAGGAACTTTTCAGCACTGGAAGACCAGTGCTGTAAAAACTTCAGCTCTGGGCTTCCAGTGCTGACGTTTCTAAAGCACTGGAACGTTCCAGTACTGAACGTAATATTCGTGTAGCATGCGTCGTGTAGCATGCGTCCTTTAGACTTAGATATATCTGTGCGTGTTATTTAATCTCCAAGCAGATCTTGCGTGGCACTATAGCTTTTACTAGCTTTAGACTAGAGTAGACACTTGTGATATTGTTTTTACACTGTTTGAATCTCTTACGTTACCTGCAATTAGCCCATGGGCAACAATTTGCAATACACTTTATATTTATAATCAATATCAGAGCCCCTTGATACCTTGTTTGGCGGAGATTGACATTACGCATGACATTGACAAAAACAATAGGTAGTCAGAGGTAGACAACTCATAGGTGCTCTATCTGTATGGTAAAGAGATCACTTCTTTTTCTTTTACAAAGAATAGGTAGTTACAGGTGGACGACACATTCTGCTTGTGCGGCAAAGTAGCATCATTTAAAAGCAATAGGTAGTCAGAGGTAGACAACTCATAGGTGCTCTACCTGTGTGCTCTGTTTCCAGTGCAGAATATTTGTCAGCACTGGATTTCCACAGCTGAAACGTCCTCAGCACTGGAAATCCAGTGCTGATTGTAGTCTCAGCACTCGGTTTCCAGTGCTGACAGGAGGGCTTCCAGTGCTGAAGCTGCCTCAGCACTGGATTTCCAGTGCTGACGCCGGCTCAGCACTGGAGTTCCAGTGCTGACGACCACTTCAGCACTGGTGTTCCAGTGCTGACAGAGGAGACCGTTACTTTTGTATATTTGCTATTTAAAGACTTAAATAATACTTTTCACATATTTCCAGCTCTGCTCACCAACATGCATACAAACCTTAAAATGGCATTCACCTGGCAAAAGTACATAAGGCACTGGTCAAAGTCCACCTGCGGTTCAGCTCAGGTCATTTGGGTCAATGTGAGATTAGAAAGTAAACTTTGAAAGAACAACAGATATTCTAGCTTTGAAATCCAGTGATCATGATTGCTTGTTTGCCCGTGGCAACAAATCCTATTTACCAGTTATCTAAAACACTGATGAAGCATCAGTTGGCTTCAAATCACCGTGATCTGAGACAACTAAAAACCGAACTGAACAAGAGTCTGAAAACTCAAACCTGCTTGAAATATTTTGTTTTGTGATGGTGCGTATGGTATGTTGTGGGGGTTGATATGGTTTGACGTTTGGCAAAATTATTCCATCATTGTTCTTAAGTTATATATCTACCTATGGTAAACAGTGAGATCCAAAACTACACCTTTCTGGTGTCCTCACCATTTCATTTTTATTTCCTATTGTTACACCTGCACCTGGCACATACATTGTATCTCAATGGGTATATAATGGTTCACACCATACAGAGGTGACAGCGATGGTCACAGTTGCTCTTTTTTGCTCCTTGGAAGATTTTGACCAGAATGCCCCAGCAGTTCTAGAGCAAGCTGCTAGAGGGCCCAAACATACAACACTTCTTCCTTACACCACAAGCTATGTTCCACCAAAAATCAAGACCATAGCATAACCATGTCAAAAGATACAAAAATCCAAGTTCTGTTGCAGTACCAAGGTCACACACCAGGGGATCCAAAATTGACTTTGACCTTCGTCTTCCAAACACCTACCCAAATACCAAATATCATTACAATCCATCAACAGGTTCTAAAGTTATGCTGACCACAAATGGAAAGACAAGTGGAAACACAAACAGACACACACACAGACACACCAAAAACTATACCTCCATTTTTCATGGAGGTAAATCACACGTTCTGTTCTGGAGATATAGCACTGGAAACGACCCTTCCACACACTCCCATGCTACTGAAAACTCAAAACACATGTTACAGCTGCTAGCTGTCCCCAAGGAGGTTGAGACAGAGGGAATGAGGCCAGATCACTCCATATCAGGAAAAGGGGTGTAAATATTTTTTTTTAAACGAACCACAAAACAACAGCAAACTTCTAATCTACTTAATAGCACAATAGGTCACACACTCTATCCCCATAGCAAAGGAAATCGCAATCCATCCAGACGTTCTAGAGATATCGGTCCGGAATCACAAAGATCCCTACCAGAAACAGTACATGCTTTTTTCAAGCATGTAATGAAGAGGCGCAGCCCCGGTTGGCAAACTGGAATTTCTAGTTTCTACCATCAAACTAGTCGAATATTCATAAGTCTAAATTGAATCTGTGTCCAATAACGACTTACAGTTCCAGGATCTCTTAAGTCTTGGGCCGCTGCTAGTCAATAGTGATGTTACTAATGCTTTGAATTCGAAGCAGTTATGTTGCAATATCAACATAAAAGTTGCGCAATTGCATTGTATTGCACAAATGGACGCAAGAAATGGTTTACCTTCTTCGGGGCGAATCAAATGATACAGTCTCTTGGGACGAGCCAAGGGAATCTGAGTCGTCTAAAAACTTCTGTATAATTTGCTTTTGTGGGGAGGGGATGGGAAGAGTCAAGTTCTCAAAATGAAGTCTCATCTTTCTACAAATCTAAGTGCCATGGTTTGGCTAAAAACCCTCCAACAACTTCTTGAACTTCTTGCTCTTTTTCATCCAACTGCCCCCCTCCCCACCTTGTCTGGAATCTGTTTGGGGCTTCTCTCGATCGCGATTGAGGCACATAACCTCCTTGCACATATTAACTCCAGATTGTAGTGTTCGGCAAGTCAACTTAGTCACCGCGGAATTCAATGACAAACTGGTCTTGTGATATTGCGAAGAGAGTTCTGAACTTTGTCTGACACCGCTGACACTGCTGTGCTCGGCACGCGCGCCTTACAAAAGTTCAAAGGGTAAAGGTTACTTAAACCTGGTTACACAGCACGTGTAGCAGTCTTTTGTGTACCGACCTTCACTGAGGCATTACTGATCGATACGATTATACCACTATACCTCACCGGTATCACCATCCTACTATAACAGCATGTTGATTTTATGAAAAAATAGAGAGAACTGCAGAGGAAAGAAAAATACCGATGAAAGTTACAATCATACGGCTTGATTTTGACAATTTAGTGCTAAATATATGAATAACGTTATTTAAGTTTAAGACAAATTTCGGTAGGGTCGGTAACGTTTACGTCACCAAATATACCAGGAACTATTATTGAAATCATACGGAATGTAAAAACTAACACAATTCAGGCTTTTTTTAAGTTTGTAAAATCAACAACATCTCTACTGCTGAGCTTCGCTCCCTCATGGAAGACAAGTCTGAGTGGAGAAGAAGGATCCATTGCGACCCGTGAAGGCATCTCAAAGATGTCCACGTTCAAGGTTCAAGGTTCAAGGTTAAGTTTGTTGTGCCGATTTCAATCATAAGATGTTGACGTCCATTGTAATAGATATACATTTCAGCACCAAGGGCGGTGGAACGTGTGGGTACATTGTTGTTGATTTTCTCAGGTTGTGACAAGAGAAACACGCAAGATTCTATAGCTTCAGTTATACGTTTCTCCCCTTTGTTACTTTTAATCTCAATTCATTCTTGCTGAATTATTTCCTGAGATCCAGGCTTTAAAAAAAACAATACTGGTAGTTGGGATAGACAGATTAATATAGAAATGTGAGGTGAGTGAATAATCTTGTCACTAAATACTAAACGTACGTTTCATTCTGTGTGCACCAAATATTGTTTTTCTTCCCTAACGGTTCTGGTGGTATAAAAATACGGAAGCCGTGGCAACTTAGTATAACGTTATATATCACGCACGCCATGATTCACGCCATGCAAATGATGAAGCATTTGGTAACAACCAGTGTGCTACACGATGAGGGGGTTTACTGGGTATGCTGATCTGGGAGGGGCTGCAACGGACAGCATAATAACTATAACTTGGTTTATTTCCATCGCACCAACATTACAATACAATTACAATCTAAGATATGAGTGGACATCTCGCAGCCGTAGGCTGAATTGTACGTAAGCCACTATGTTAAAACAATTTGCTCCATCAATGAATACATTAAAAAGGTTAAGACAATAGATTCTAATATAAATATACATGTAATACAATATGTACAAAGACCGGCTATTTGAGCACATGTTCGTTCAAGAGATTGGTTAGGTATGGTATTGGGCTTGTTTTGAAGCGCTTGGTGCGCACTGGCATGTAGTCGAGCTTATTTCCATTTCTTGTCTCCCTACCACTAACATCACCTCTTGACTGTGGTAGCCAGTCCCTGTAGAGGTCCGAGGTGAGGACATTCCTGGCGAATTTTACACAAAGCTCGACCCTTCAGATACAAAACTAGCTGTGGAGAACAGTAAATTATGAAATGCGGATGGATTGATCGAATACAAACAAAGACCTTTTTCCTGGCAGAAATACCGAACTCCAGAGCCTAACAGAGAACTCTGAGCACTGGTTCTTCCTTTATGGAAGGTTGTTGAAAAGAGCCAGGTCAAACTTTACAAAACCCCGATAGTCGACGGTCCTATGATACGGCAGCTGTAAAATGCCTTGACAAACACTATCATATGGGCAGTGACGAGGTGGAAGATTCAGGTAGTAAGAAATATACTAACGTTATGACTAATTCAACTGTAATATCCAACGCCAAAAATTGGACTCACCCAAATTTTTGACAGGACAGCACCTGTCTTTCAAGGAATGAACAAGCCACTGCGGCCGTGTCGTCACGTTATGCAGATAAACATACACGTATGTGACTCAGTGATCAGTGGATCATAAGTTGCAGGAAGTCTATGGCGCCCACCGTCTCTGTTTATGGATGGTTGTAAAGCACTGATGTAGATGGTTTGTTTATTCCTTAACAATGACTAATGCTGTTCAGTCGAAAATTTGGGTGAGTCCAATTTCTGTGTTAGATATTACAGTTAAACTAGTTCAAGAATGACTTCTACCAACATAGATGAACTTTCAAGTTTTAACTTAAAAGTAGATGAACATTATAGTGTACATCAAAGGGCCAAACATCGAACATTCAGTTCTATTTCGAATTCCTTCTTCCACAGATCACAGAGCGCGTTATTCTTTTATTAATAAGCTAAGGGCACAACCCGCCGTACGTGCTATTTGTCAATACGTTTTTTGTCCGCCACGTATTTCTGAAAACGTTCAGTACGGCTGTACAGGGCAGGTGCGTCGCCCGTACTGGCTCGTACGGGGGGCGAATCTGCAGCTCGATGACACACAGAGGTTTTCCTGCACGTAAAGTTCTATGCGGCGTGTCTGCGTGAACCAAAAATCCGTCGGATTCCCTACGAGTTCGTACGCAGGCCGTACTCACCACTTACGGATCCCAAAAATTGCCCACGTTTTGGCACGTAGACAGCACGTGTTTGCACGTACGGCGAACTGTACCCTTAGCTTAAGATACAGCGCACGCTGTAGTTTAAACAACTGCCCGTGGTTTAATAAGAAAAAAAAACATTTGACCAACACAGTGATTATCTACAGGGTTTTCCAAGCACAACCATGTAAATTTTTCGTGCATTGCAAAAGCAATACGGGTGCTCTTGCTTTTATAATACTAGCTTTTAGTGTATTTGTGTTTGTCACTTTTTTATACAATGCACCTAGATCCGTTCCACAGTATGATAGTCCATTTCTTCACCTTTGCATTGATACCAAAGTTCACGTGTTAATCAGGCTGTCACAGTACAAAAAGGTCCGACCAGAATTGGGGACCGCTTCCGCTTTTCTCTTTACAATGTTTTCGGGCTCAATTGTCAGTTAAACCTTCAGCTCGAAGATTAAAAACAAATTTCGCAATTCGCAGGTCCCAATTCTCCATACTACTGGTAACAACACAGACCTAACAAGACTGAACAGGTATGTGATACTGACATGGTACCTTGACGATCTTAATTCATTCAACAAGAACGTAACATTTGAGCCGTTGTTTCTAACTTAACAGATACTGTTATCAATGTAAAAATCACATTTATCTATTCACGACAGTATATTACTGTTCAATGTTAAGGAGAAGGTTGTAGACATTTGCTTGAAGACTGGTCAACAGGTGTTCGTTTGTAAACATGTTAGGTGTGTGTTTGTGTATTGGGGGGGGGGGGGGGTAAATCAATTGAAACAAGGAGGTCCAAACACTTAATTTGGTCAACAACTGGTAGGTACATTTTCGACCTAACGTTTCCGTTATAGGGGCAGACTGAGACGGGGGGAGGTTTCGAACTCTTGGTTGTAGGTACAACTGATAGGTACATTTTCGGCCTACTGTCTCCGTTATGGGGACAGAATAGTGCTGATAGAGCAATTGGCTACAATTTTATATTCTTACCCAGCAAATTTTCTTTTATTATAATTTAGGTTGATATGCTGAGTCTAGCCACAAGTCTGAAACTGCAACGTCATGGGACAGGGGAATTCCAAGACAGGTCGGTATGTTTTCACGTATAATATGTTGAGTTTGTGGGCCTGTTTGTGAGAAAGTCAGGAAACGGTATGACTAAGGGTGATCTTAACCGGTTAGACAAACATGCAATATAATTCACGATATAAATGTGATATATATGTGGTTCTATTCTTTGCCATGTATTCAGGTGTTCCTACCAAAGTACATATAGAATGAATGTACATGTCTCTAAGTGAAACGCTATGTGAATAGTGGAGAAAACTGGTTAATATATATTTTGTTATGTCAACGACATCAACGATAAAATAGTTAGACTAAATGACCGAGGGACGAGAGAGCAAAGTACAAGTAGTATCGACCTCCTTACATAATACGTATTTTGACTACGCCCCTCGGGTGGGGCCGTTAGAACCATCAATACAGTTTAAGCAATAGACTACTAGGCATACTCGTCTATATTAACATGTTTATTTTACACTGCAACATTAAAAATAGTACATGTGATTATCACCTTCGCCAAGTAGGTTATGTTTTCAGTAGCGTTTGTGCGTGGTTGGACAACATACGTTGACAAGGCCAGGATGAGTTTTATTGATATTTGGAATATGTATTCAATTTGATATTTGGCAGGTAGGTAGGTCTTGATGACACCTGGAAATAATTATATTTGGGTACCCAGTGGCTTGTTAAGCTTAAGGTTTTCATATCTTATGATTTTGCCAGAGAATAGCTCTTGAAGCAGAGAGTAAGTGTTGTAATGTTAAGCCCCCTAGAGTGCTGACTTACATGATAAGATAATAATCATGCAAATCAACAGCTAATTTCTATAGTCAACGAGGAAAGTCAATTATAGAACTCTCAAACTTACAAATGTAACTGAGGAAGAGAGAAATGTCAATACAAATGAATTATGCCAATGATGAAGTGAAGCTAATATTGTTAGATTTAAATCATGCAAATCAGTCTCTTTACATACTTTATGCGGAAACACTAGAATAGCCTTGCTAAGGTGAGACTTTCATACTTGAGACAACAGTTTTCTAGGGGGGGGGGGTCGGTAGAGAAGATGATCAACCGAGACAATTTATGCAACAGAGGACCTTATTCGAATAATCAATGAGCAAAGGTATGAGGCCGTAAACTCTAGATGACTATTTCTGTTTTATAAAGTGATACTCCAGAGAAACCAAACTTGAAAAGTTGAGTGAAGATGTGTGCCACGGTAGAAAAGTCAGTCTGCCAAGTGCTGTTGTTTTGTAGAGTACTAATTCAGTCTTCAGTGGTTAAAAGAGCAATACATTTTAATATCTTAACCATATACTTTCAGCAACGAGAAAGACGAGGATCTCCCTGCTCGCAGGAGAGAGAAATGCTGGATACCAAAACATCAGTGACGAGGAAGAAGATACAGACATGTTTGTGACAATTTTAATGTACATGTTTGTACTGCTCTACCGTAGAAACAAAAAAGACGTGTAAGGCAAAAATTTACACTGTAGTGAACCAACTGAAGATATTTGAATTCTACTCCAAAATAACTTCCATTCTTTGTACGGTGATCTATTTATGCACAGTTGAATCAGCACAGGCTAATTCCTAATAAACACCAATAAAGGCAGGGTCGAAGAAACCCCGGGAGGGCCCCTTTTTCCAAATGTGACCAAGCCTCTGTATTACTAGGATACTTGATGATTTGAACTGTGTGCCATGTCATCCTTCCTCCAGCACATACAACGAACACCTACAGAAGGGCTGCAGGGGTCTGCAGACAGGCAACTTGGACATAACAGGACAGCTGCAAGAGGGCTGCAGAGCCCTGCAGACAGGGGACCTGGACAAGGCAGAACAGAACTTTGCAGCTGCGCTCAAGTCAGTTCATGGAAAAGGTAACTAAACACTTAACAAGGTTTGTAATAGGACACCAATGGAGCCAAGATCATGTCATGTGGTTTACTTTTTTTGCATGGGGGACATGTGGCAGATATGTCATACATATCACGGTTGCGTTGCCAAAAAGAATAATCTGGGTGTTCTAGCTGTACAAAACAATTCTGTATGGTTACGGAGAAGTAGGATTTTCAATAATACGATACGAGATAGATAGATAACACACATATACCATTTCTTATATACGCATGCAATATCTTAGTTATGAATTGCTACTTTGTTGTCCATTAATACCAAATGTATGTATACTCATCTGATAAGGTTCGTAGAGGTCAAAATCGATGGTGGCTCATAATTTGCATATCGATTGTACTTGGTCCAGTGGATTAATTGCTTTCAAATATTTACTGTTAATCATAAACTCTTGGTTATGCATAAATAAGAACAGTGGAATATCTTGACATTGATAAGCTTATGAACTGAAATCTGTATGCATTAACATATTTACCTTGTCCCTATGTATTACATAAATGAAGTCACAATGATGTGCACAAATGAATTTCTGTGCGGTCTTGTGGATAATATGATGCCTGTATTTCATACAGATTCAAAGAAAGAGGTGGAGCCACTACTAAAGTTAAGTGATGTCTACCTGAAGAAAGGATTACAGTCAAAAGACGGTGATGATTTCACCAAGGCAGCAGCGCTCTGTAACGCAGCACTGGTAAGATCCAAAACAGAAGACCAAGGTGGCATAAAACAAACAATCCAATTGATAACCCAAGCATTCGTTCAGCACGTCCTGGGTATCAAACGAACGGTAGGCATTGATGACGTAGACAAACACAAAACGATGTTGAAGGAAGATAGACACAAAATAGCAAAAGAAATCGAAAAGATTGAACAACAGGCCGATCCTTACTGCCTTGATGATGACGACCCAAAAATTACAGAAGTGGAGAAGAGGAGAGTGGAAGCAGTCAAGGTATTGTTTCAGACAATACTGCATCAGCGAAGATTGTTTATGACAGGCCTTATAGATGAATGCATGGAGGTAATGGGCCCCCCTTCCTGTAAGTACGCCATGATAGGCTTGGGTTCGCAAGCCACAGGTCTAGTAACACCGTACTCTGACATTGAATTTGCCATTTTGGTAGAGAAGGAAGCAGAAAATAATGTCAAGTACTTCCGCAACCTCACTCACTACCTTCATCTCAAAGTAATCAATCTGGGAGAAACTATTCTTCCTGCCATGGGGATTAAGTCTCTTAATGATTTCCACTCAGACTACCCACTGGACAACTGGTACTATGACTCTGTAACACCGCGCGGGTTTTCGTTCGATGGTACCATGCCACATGCATGCAAGACTCCGCTAGGCAGGGGTAAAACGTGTGAACTTATCCGCACACCCAGTAACATTGTTAAACTCCTGGAAGAAAATGTCACGTTTTACTTAAAGAAAGGCTACCATCTTGTAAGTGTCCTGGGTAATGTTTCTTTAATCGCAGGAGAGCAAGAGTTGATCGATGAATATACGTCTTTATGGACTAAGCTACAGCGTGAAGACAGTAGAAAAATCCCCTTGTTACTTGCAAATGCCATAATGACAGAAAATTCCCCAACTTTTGAAAACCATATTCTGAGTGCCAGTCTGCTTAATGTTAAGAAAGAAATCTATCAATTTTCGAGCATTGTTGTCTTATGTTGGGCACTGCTTCACGAAATACAACCGACGACAATCTGGGAGACCATTGCAAAGATGCACAAGAATGGTGTCATTAACAAGGAGAACGCGCATCACTTGATGGTGATGGTCAGCATCTCAGCAGAACTGAGGCTGCGGACATATATAAACAATCACGGCCAAGTGGAAAATATGTCAGCATTATCGTACATGCCGACAGAAACAGATCTAGGGGAAAAATTAAGGAAAGTGTTTTACATCTCGAATTCAAAACAGCTCATGAGATACTATTACACAGCAACACCTTTGAAGCGCTTTGTCTCAAAGATGATCGAGTCGCCAGGAGATGCTTTAAAATTATTTGACAATTCTTTGCAACTAAAATCACAGGTGTACGATAGTCTGTGCGATTACCCTAACTCGAAGGCATGTTTGGAAGAGCTTCTGCAGAACCATCAAACCCGATTTGGCGAAGCTTCTATACATCCTCACCTTGCCCAAACACTTGCCAAATTAGGTATAGCATGTCAAAACATTGGTGATCACAACAAAGCCGCAAGCTATCAGGAACAGTCACTACAAATGATGCTGACTATCTACGGTGAGAACACTGCACATCCTGATATCGCCTCGTCACTAAACAATTTGGGTGCCACCTGGATGGATCTTGGTGATCCCAAAAAGGCCGTCAGCTATCACGAACAGTCACGACAGATGCTGTTGACTATATATGGTGAGAACACTGCACATCCTCATATCGCCTCGTCACTAGGCAACTTGGGTAACGCCTGGAGGCACCTTAGCGATCACAAAAAGGCTGCCAGCTATCACGAACAGTCACTACAGATGAGGCGGACTATCTATGGTGAGAACACTGCACATCCGGATATCGCCTCGTCACTAACCAACTTGGGTCTTGTTTGCAGGGACCTTGGTGATTACAAAAAGGCCGTCAACTGTCACGAACAGTCACTACAGATGATGCGGACTATCTATGGTGAGAACACTGCACATCCTGAAATCGCCTCTTCACTAAACAACTTGGGTAACGCCTGGATGAACCTTGGTGGTTACAAAAAAGCCGTCAGCTATCACAAACAGTCACTACAGATGAAGCGGACTATCTATGGTGAGAACAGTGCACACTCTGGCATCGCCTCGTCACTAAACAACCTGGGTAACGCCTGGAGGCACCTTGGTGATTACAATGAGGCCGTAAGTTATCACAAACAGTCACTACATCCTCACATCGCCTCGTCACTAGGCAACTTGGGGAACGCCTTTAGACACCTTGGTGAACACCAAAAGGCCGTCAACTATCATGAACAGTCACTACGGATGATGCGGACTATCTATGGAGAGACAACTGCACATCCTAATATCGCCTCATCACTAAACAACTTGGGTAATTCCTGGTGTGATCTCTGTGATCACAGAAAGGCCATCAGCTATCTTCAACAGTCACTACAGATGAAGTGGAGTATCTATGGTGAGGACACTGCACATCCTGAAATCGCTGAGTCTCTTAACAACTTGGGTAACGCCTGGCGGAACTTAGGTGATCGCAGAAAGGCTGTCGTGCATTTTGAACAGTTTTCCACCGTGTTGGTTGCATGCATAACAGTTGCATGCATGCTCATGACAACAAGGAGATAAAAAATAGAAAACGACTCGACTTTTATAAGACCGTCTCTAGGATATGCCGATGTTGTTTGGCACAGCTGCTCTGATTCTGACTCTAGACTTATCGAGCGGCTGCAATATGAATGCTCCCTCACGGTATCTGGCGCCGTGAGGGGGTCATCATATTCTTCCGTCCTTCAGGAGCTCGGCTGGGGAAAACTATCCGAGCGACGTTATGTCCACTCTCTTCTTCTATTTTATAAAATTGCCAATGGCCAAGCTCCATAGTACTTAACTGACTTGTTACCACCTGCTGTTTCTGAGGCAACGCCATACAACCTTCGTAACAGATTAAACATTCAAATGCCAGTTTGTACTACCAATCGTTTTCTAAGATCTTTTGTACCATATTCAATTCATAAATGGAATTGTCTTGATCTAAGTATCCGCTCGTTGAGCCTTCATCTATTCAAAAAGTATTTAATCAAGTCTGTTCGTCCCGTTGTTCCAACCTATTTTAGATCCGGTCCAAGATACCCCTGTGTCTTTCTTTTCGAGTCGGCACCCACAGCCTAAATTATAGATTATCTGTGCGTAACTTAGTTGATAATCCTTCCTGTACCTGCGGGTGCCGATGCGAAAGCATTTCTCACTACCTATTGCACTGCCCTTACTTTATTAATCAACGTTTACTTTTATTTGACAGACTAAAAAAAATGAATATTTTAACTCTCAATATTGATGCCTTGTCAGAAACAGCTACTATATAATTATTGATTAGGGGTTCACCTCTCCTCTCCTTTACAGATAATGCTAAGGTATTGCATATAACCCAGATGTGCTAATTAGGAACTGATTTGCATAATATATGCGAAAATTGCAATGATATTTGCTCAATGATTAATGATAGGAATTTCATACTTGACGTGTATGTTAGTCAATGATGAACATCACCATGCATGAATCATGAAAATGTGCAAGTCTGTTGCATACAATTTCCAAAAGCTTGAATATTTCATGGAGGTATGAGGTCGCCGAACGCAAGTTTTCTTTTGTTATGATTTCAACACCGTATTGTTTAATATTGGCATCATGTTAGCATTATTTATTAGATTATTTCATCTATGTTATAATGACGATTTCCGTACTTTTGTGTTTTACGTTTGTGTATTAATAATAACTATCATTCACTGTATTTTGTTAGTGGTGCCGTGAACATAAGCTTTTAGCTTGAGTACGGCACCACTGTGTGTGTAATTTGTACTTTCGTTAATAAAACAAAATCCCACGCATTACAGAAAAGGTGGGTTCCTTCGTCTTCCACTGTCTCAGAAAATCAGAGTCAAACCCAATAAGTTGCAGTTTAGCGTTTGACTTTAGATTATCTAGAGTATTAGCTAACTATAACGTTTACCTTTTTTGGCATTTTTTGTGACTTGCAATTAGCCCTCTGGATAGAACTTGCAATAAGCTTAAACTATTATAAATAATAGTAACCGGTGCAATGGCCTTGTGGGTAGAGTGTTCGCCTTGCATTCGGTAGGTCGTGAGTTCGATCCCCGGCCGAGCCATACCAAAGACTATAAAAATGGTACATGCTGTTTTCTCTGCTTAGCACTCAGCACTTAAGAGGAAGAGTATGGAAGTTAAACACACATCACTACCAGCGGACCAGCCCCCTGCTGCAGTGGCTTGCACATGTGTGGCCCAAGGGCTTCGAAGTGGAGATGGGCGCCACCCTACGCGTCTATAGATGCATGGGCAAACTTTAACTTTAACTTTTTTTATTATAAATATATGTGTGAACGTGTTCAGCACTAAGGACGGGGTTGTATGCCGCTATGTGTCTGTGTAACACTGTGTGTGTGTTTGGTGTTTAACATATCGAGGGCAGTTATCTTAGCATATGTATGGATGGTATTCAGAGCCAAGGATAAACGTGTTTTTGTCTGTGGGTGAATGGTATTCAGCACCAAGGACAGGACAGAACTGACTATTTCGGTCATGTACTGGGTGATTGGCCCTTCTAAAGAAACTGGGAACGATGAATAACTGCTGTTTCAGGGACAGGCAATATCTGTATATTAGGCACATTTGTGTGTATGTATCAAAAGCGGCTAATATCCTTCATTAGAATTGCAAGCATCTCTTATATCCGCTTCAAGTTCATGGATCAAAAGCGTTACCTATCAATTCTTAATAGAACTGCAGCCGCTTCATACAAGGACAAGGTGCCACCCTGTGTGGAGGTTTGCTGTGTGTACGTACACCGTCAACGTTCTAGAAACAAACACGTGTTTTATACCGACTACAGAAGAAGTGCTTAGGGCTTATCAGATTCTATGTATGGTATACGCAGTAACATACACTTTTGTATGTACCAGGGACATTGCCAGGGCTAGGAAGGGATATTGGAAAGATCCCGACTGATGACATTAGTTACCTATGATGCGATTCATTCATTAAATCCTTTATTGATTATGACTGACGGTATTAACAACTGGAATCGCCATGGCCAATCAGCTTTACGGTGTCACCAATCAATTGTGCGAGTTATCAGGCCATCGGGAAAATGAATTAATATCAATACACGCTAGGGAGCGCTCCGATTAAATAAGGCCATTTATACTGTCATACTTTTAAATGCCCAAGCCGGCAGTCTTGCACCGCTGAATAAAGCTATCCTCCATGAAGTTGAAGCCTCCTACCAGTCATCACGTCTGTAGCCTACAGCTTATTGCGTCAGCAGATTTGTAGATAGATATTGACTGTTATTTAAGGCGGTTTTAAATCTTCCCATAGTTCAAATGTAACATGGCTGTGTGCAATACATGCATCACGCAACCACCACTACTCACTAAGTTGTTAAGCACACAATGATGATGTGTGTGCGTACGGCATTCTAAACGCAGCTTTCATGAGATACTGGCATATGAAAAATTAGTCAGAAATAAAACAACAGTGTTAATTTTGAGTAACAATTGCTGTATGAGGTAGAGTGTGACTATTTTATCAAAAGAAATTTCCAGCAAAAATCTGAGCCTTTGAATGGTGTATACCTTAGAAGTTTATTCAACATGAAAGTATGTGTGTCATGTATTGCTCTGGTGTTAGCTAAATTTAGCAAATGAGACCAGTAAGTGGTACATGTACATATTAAGTAGTGATCAAAAGGGACTGCCCATTTGTACTCAGTAACAGTTAGTGTTAATGCTCAATGTGAACAAAACATAATATTATCAACTTTCCACATTTCTTTACAAATACCTAGTAAAGTAATACATTGTACGTTCTCCCAACCAAAGGCAATACGTCTAAAAATTTAACACCTTGTCAAAGTAACAGACTATTTCGCTGCCAGAAATGCTTCCTCATCATATCATAAGTAGTATTCTCTCTATGTTATGTATCATCAAACCTTTGACAATGAAAATTCTCATTTGTGTATTCCACATTCTGTATTGCACTGTCTCTGCACTGTGTTGTAAGAGAAATGAACCAACTGCATCTAATTGGTGCAATCATTAGAATTCAACATATTTGTAACTCTGTATTCCACATTCTGTATTGCACTGTCTCTGTGTTGCAAGCTGAGAGAAGTGAAGCAACTGCATTTAGTTTGTGCAATCTTTAGGCTTCAACATATCTGAAATTTATCATACTTATTTATGCTAATTCAACTTGATGGCACAGTCCTAGTTGGCAAGTGGTTTCTTAACTTACAAAGTATATTGCTACAAATCATTGGGTTTGATGTAATTTATCAAATATCACATTATCATCTTTATTATTACTGCAGGTGAATACTGAATTTTCACATAAATCACCTAATATAGTATTAAAGTAACAATAGTTTACCTTTGTTTACGGGGTAAAATATATTATGTTCCTTTTAATATTTAGGGATATAAAGTCAATGGCTGAAATATTCTGAAAATAATGTAGTCTGTTTCTCTTATCTAAAAACCATTGACTTGACATCTCAAAATATCCTTTTTTTCAAATCTACAGAATATGATATAGATTATTCCAAAATACCCTTGTCTAAAAATCTATGGAATATGATATAGATTATACTGATAAAAAGGTGAACTAAAGTTATATGTTAGAGAGAACAATAGCAGTGTGGTAACATCACTAGAAATTTGAATGACATATATCTGAAGACATACACCGACAATATGACTAATTGAGTAGCTGATTGCTGAGTTCCGTCGCTGACATCATGGCGTGAAAGTGTGAGTTGACGTCTGCAAGCAGCGAGTTGGGAGAATCAAACTCTACCACCTGGAGGTACAAACAACAGTACATCATGAAATATCAGCAATAAAAATCTTTACCTAAAATAAGTAGCATATCATACTTCCGTAAATGCAGAAACTTTCACGGTGGTTTAATGTTTGCGGTTTTCGCGGCAGCCGCTTCACCGCAAATTTAAAACCACCGCAAACATTTTTCCATAACAGTATGAGACTAGAGTGCATGGTGCTACCGCAAAATTAGAACCACCGCAAAAAGTCCATTTTCCCGCTACCGTGAAATTAAATCTCCGCAAACTTAATTGCATTTAAAGTATATACATTTTTTATAGCCTCTGTTACAGAAAAAAAGTCTGAACAACTTCTTTACTCCCTGATTCAACTAGGAAACTGGCATCAATTATCAACAAAAAAAATGTAGAGGCCATCCTTGAAAATGGAATGGAATAAATCAGATCATGAACTGAATCTTCATTGAAACATAAGAGTAAAAGGCTTATGCAGTGAAAGCAAAAGGCAAAGCTATCCAGGAATGCTACATTGTACATGTACAGTACATGTACACCATTAGACCAAGTAACATGTACATGTATGCCACAAAAACACATATTGTGCATTCAGACAGCCAACCCTACTGACCTCCCCATCCTCCATGACCAGTATCCTGTCACAGGTCAGTACGGTGTTGAGTCTGTGTGCGATGGTTAGCATGGTGCAGTCACTGAAGGCCTCCCGGATAGTTGTCTGGATCAGGTTGTCCGTCTCTGGGTCAATGGCTGCTGTGGCTTCATCCAACATCAGAATCTATAGGGATTTATATCAATGAAGGTTAGACATCCAAGTAACATGAGCTATATGACTTATTTGCATCAACCTTGTCTTGACTTTGTCTTACTTTGTTCCCTTATGGACTATCTAAATTTGTCTTCACCTCCTTTGCATGTCAATTCATAGTTAGGACAAAACCTGCTCTTGAACAGATCTGCTCAGTGTCACTGACTAAAGGTTGTCTGGATCAGGTGCTAATCGAAATGTCGGACCGTTTCCGAGTATCTGCTATTAGTAACTGCTATTTGGTGTATTGGGGTTTACTGTTAGGACAGTGTTACATTTTTCTTGTCACTAAAAATACCACTTACCAGATTTTAAATCAATGTTTACATAAGGGCAGAATAAGTTACATATCTATCAATTTGTTCACAAGACTTTGCAAAACTATTGAGAATACATGCAGGCTATTGCTAGTTTTAAGTGATGACGAAAGAAGATTGATGATAAGAATGAAACTTTACCTATAAGTACAATTGCATAGAATGTGAGGTCTAAACATATAGCAATGTTCATGTACTGTGTGACATTGACTGCCTGACCTTGCTGTGTCTGAGCAGTGCCCTGGCCATACACAGCAGCTGTCTCTCTCCCACTGAGAAGTTGTCTCCGTTCTCCACAACAGGCGCCTCCAGCTGATGCTGTAGGCCTGAGATCTACAGCAAAATAACGAGAATGATATAACATTTGCGAGTAAACACATAGTGTTTAGTACAGTCACAGAGTCTAGCATGACTACTATGTTTATTCTGCGTTCCGCTACCTGTAAGATTAGAATTAGTGCCCACCCCCTGGAAATAGAAAAGGGGAGATACATGAAGCTACCTGTGTCTGAGAGGATTTATAAATATTGCCATAGATATTAGCATAGCATAGTCATAGAATGTAGTTCCTAGCACCTTTGTATTTTCCTTATTTTATGATGTTGTTTGTACCTGCAATTAGTCCTCGGGCAAGAATTTGCAATAAACATATTACATTCTTACTCAAAGACATACATTACTTGTATGGTAACCAGCCCCTCCAGTTCTATTCTGAGATGTACAAAGTTGAAGTAAGGGGATGAACATTTGCTTCAAAATTTTACATTAAAAAAAAATGTTCTGGAGACCTAACAGCAGAAGTATCCTTGAGTCTTTTGTGAACTTGAAAACATTCCTGTAATAGTTACTAGTCACAAGCTGGATAAAATAAGATAAAAGACTAGTGATATTTTATCAATTGAGAGTACATACTGCTTGTTTCATATGTGTTCTCTCCAGAGCACTCCAGATTTGGTCATCGCTGTACTGCTCAAACGGATCCAGATTATACCTGAAAAAAGTAATTAAGTATTCAATTTACGCCTCTCTTTCTTAATGATAAAATATGTAATATCGACTACACATCACCAACTGCTGCACAAGATAATGCCGTAATTAAATGCGCTCAATATTTGTCTTTTCCGACTAAATTTTCAAGTTGTGTAGAAAAGCAGTCTGCTATATGCAATTACATATCATCATTAGTAAAATTATAGGGAAGACTGGCCACACCCACCTGACAGTCCCCACAAATAAGACAGGGTCCTGTGGGATGATTGACAGCTTGCTGCGCAGGTCCTCCAGGCCGATGGTAGAAATGTCCACATCATCGATACTGATGGACCCTGATGCTGCTTCCACCAGTCGGAACAGGGCCACACCTAGCGATGACTTACCTGTTAAGGGAAATAGAAGAATGTAATTAGGATAGAAGACACACGGAATCTAACATGTTTCTGCTCAGTTGTCAAAAACTTCAAACTCTTAAGGATAGCCAACAAAAATTGACACAGTTGTTTCCATAAAATAACATTGAAAACAAGGAGGTTTAACTAATCTGTCTTATCTACAGACACCTGTTTGCTTCTAATTTAACGAAATATTTAGACTGCTTTGAATGATAATGAGTTACATAGCACTCTTACAAGACTAATAAAAGTCTATATTTCATTGTACTTTCACATCCTCTTTGCTACCCAACAATATACAATACAAAATAAAAATACATCTGTGTTGACATAAGTCAACTTTGAAGGATCAAAAGAAAGGGTGCAGCGAAAACAATGGCATTTTGTAATGTATCAAGGCTGACTAATGCCTTTAGACTTTCTTGTGAAATTTTCTAGGGTTGTGTAGCATAACTGTTTGGCCCAGAACTCAAGAGGCCCTGAGTTTGAACCTGCTAATATGCAATTTTGTGCCATAAGGAAAGGATCCGTACACACCTTTCCCTATTTCACTCAGGTCCAAAGCAATACCTTGATTCAGTTATAATTTAGGGCTGTCCCTCAGATAGGATATTGAATTGCGGTCTTGTGTTTTAGAAGAGCAGCATACTTTGAGCACACCACACTTATGGAAAAAAAGTAGGGGTTTATCCTGGTGTGAGTCAATCAAACCTTACAGTCTGGTCTCTGGGTTGACATCTTGTAAAGGTGACAATCACTTGTTATGTGTCAACTGTTATGTCTATTCTTCCAATAACGTGGACGTGGTAAATTTCAATACTTGAAACAAATATTGAGGTCCCGTGTATGGGGAGAGCCACACCCCATGCACGTTTAAGAACCCCCACACGTGCGATGGTGCGGTGTGAGATGGAGCAAACCCTTCTGTCTGGAGTTGGTGATTCACTTCAAATCACCCGGATGGAGGCCTGGCGAACCTCTGTCTCGTATCGGCCAACATAGGCTACAAAGGTCTTCAGCAAGTTGAAGTTGGTAGCCTCAAAACGAAAGAAAAAATAAAGAAACAAACAAATAGAATCTATTTGTAGCTTAACTTTGAAGTATGTTATAGCATACCTGAACCAGTTCTTCCCACAATGCCGACTTTTTCGGAAGTTTTTGTGGAGAAGCTCACATCTTTCAGTACCAAGGGCAGACCCTCCCGGTAACGCATGTTGTACTTCTGGAACCGAACACTACCCTCGGATGGCCAGGACTGCGCTGGGGCAGTTTTCTTGATGGTCAGTGGTGCTTCTGGTTTTAGACCCTGTCAAGGTGAGATAAGGAATTGTTACATATACAGTAGAAGCCATCTAATTGCACAACCCATTTGCAAGCGTATTCTGTTAAATTCTCAGGGTGGTGCAATGACGCAAAGTTATCCAGCTGGACCACACCAGTTTGCAATTTTGGGATTCAGTGCAATTAACAGAAATGTGTGATTATCCATTGTGCAGTTAACTGGCTTCTACTGTATTGTAAATTCTACATGACTTGTCAAACAAAGATCAGAACAAAATATAAACACTTTGTACTATAAAAAAATATGTAGGAAATGAACACAACCTGTATTTATATATTTTCGCAACACAATTTTTTTTCTAGTTGAAATCAAAGCAATCCTTGTTAACATACATGTCAGCCATTTTGCCGTTTAGCACAAGTAGAGAGATGAGGAAAAATTATCACAACACTCAACAGGCAACAAACCTTGATATAGCTGTTAATTCTCTGGACTGACGTGAAGCGAGCCTCTGTTTCTGAACTCAGTCGAACTGTGAACTGGAACATCCCTGTCATCTGGAAGGAAACAATGGCATTTTTAAAAAAGAATACAGCAAGGACCAAGCACTTTGGACTTACTTTTGACCATTTACAGGTTAAATGTACATAATATTATGCAATATTTTAAGGTACATAGTATTATGCAATATTTTATGAAAAATTTCCCTATCATTACACAATGGGTCATAATAGCTTCATTGAAGATGAAAAAAATCTTAAGATTGCAAGATTGATTACATCTCCAGATTACGTCAAAACATGTCAAGATTTCATGCAAGATCTTTGGTATAGAATCTCAACATTTTTTTAAATTTTAACTTTTAAATTGATATTGCATAAAGATCTCTGCTGGAGTCATCTTAATCTATACCAGAGACATTTTTCACAAACTATCAGATATGTAAATTTAAGATGTAAAAGGTTACAAGCATTGGTCCATGGCACTCTGCTAAGTATGGTGATTCAAGACCCGAAACACCCAGTGACCCCAGGTTCATCACTGATGATGTGTCCATGACTTGCACTGTCAGAGTGTATTCTAGAGTCTAGACCACCAGCAAAAATAACAACTACGGTGGATCCGAGGGACAACTGGAAAAAAAGTTTTTTTTGGTATATATTGTTCACAAAATAAAAACTCCTAGAAGCCTCTGGTGCTCCTCTTAAGGGTACCCAATCAGAGATTGTCACAACAATGTTCAACCAAGTTGTTTAACCAACTGTATCAGGCTTTTGTTTCTTACCTGTATAACCGAGGACAGAGCCAATCCAGCCAGAGCAGGTGGCAGAGAACCATGGGTCACGACCACCAGTAGAGCTGTTACAGTTGACATGGTGATGGTGATCAGGTCCAGTCGTACGGCCAGCCAGCGCATCGCACAGTAGAACACAAAAGATATCATTGTGTTCTTATCCAACAGGGCTAAGAATCTGAATAAAGAAAGACAGGATGGATGTTACAGAGTTTTGAATACTCTAATCGCGGCAAAACAGCAGCCGAGAGCTTTCTCCAGCTTTAACTTATTGTTTGTCCCACTCAGTATTTTGATTAAGATTTTGGATGGTGCAGTAATATTTCAATTTTTCATGTCAAGAAGTTGATGAGGTTTTTGTATCTTAATCTGGGACAGATAGAAAAATGAATAAAAGTCATGCTATAGTCATGATATATATTACAATAAATGTAGAAACTTTTACCGTGATTTAATGTTCGTGGTTTTTCGCAGTGGCCATTTTACCGCTAACTTTTAAACCACCGTGAACATTTTTCCATGGCAGTAAGAGACTACAGTTCATGGTGCTACCGCAAACTTAAAACCACTGCGAAAAGACCTTTTTCCTGCTACCGCAAAATTAAATTCCTGCAAACTTAAATGAATTTACAGTATCATGAGATACATACAAAGATGCTATTCCTTTCGTTATTTCTTTCACAATGACAAGCTCAAACAAGAACTATATTTGAACGCTGTTTGAACACTTAACATTCAAAAGCTTAACATTCAAAATGTGATGCCATTTTACACATACCTTTTGACAGTCTCCTCTGTCTTGTTGTAAGCATGAATAGTGGCCAGACCTTGTACAGTAGCAGTCAGATGGCAGAACCAGGGAGACCGGCTCACATTCTCCAACCTCTTCAGTTCACGCAGGGCACTGGTTGTAAAGTGGTATCCATTTCAGTAAAAATTCATGGTACATGATGTCATGTAAATCTAGGACCAAGTGACTTTTTGCAATAATAGAGACACAAATGACATTGTACATTCAAATTGTCATTGGAATGATAGATGTGCTATGGCTATCAGCTCTCGTACTACTGCCACACAGTATACAGCCACACAGAATACAGCAAGATAAATACTGTATATCTTGAAAAGTTTTTTCTTAATCATTCCTAAACATAACTATCGCACTGCAAATATCACCGTGTTGTATATCATTTACAGTGACTGTCATGTATGTCATACCCACCAAAGAAACCACACGTTTCAATGCAAAATTTGACAGTAGTTGAGAAAAGTTAAACTTTGTGTCCTTGAACAAAGAATCATAACAACAGCAATTCCTTTGCTAGAATATGGTATTCTAATTATTGACAGCGATGCACTCGGAGTGCATTCGAATTATCCTATGGAAGCCCTTGTGATAACTAAAGAACCCAATATGCATGTGACAACCCAAGATAATTCCCAGTCTGAAACATCCATATCAAACGTTATCACAGCCCAGGTATGACACAAATGGACTAACTGTGGGCTCAGTCCTACCTGCCAGAGAGGTTCCTGATGTACATGAAGATCACAGTTAGCGGTACGATGGCGATGAGGAAGTACGGAAGCGCGTATGCCACCATAGCGATGGACAACAGGAGTTGACAGGAGTTCTGGAGAAACATTTCGGCTTGGAATGGGAGCCGCACATCCACTGAAACAGATTAAGGAAAGACTGACTTAGGCCCAATCTATACACAGTTTTTACCGATATCTGTGGATGTGTCGGGAGGGATCTGGAACGTTGGCCGCCGGACACCCGTGGCGCTTGCAGTCATAAACAGCTATATAACCTAATGAGCCCGCGTTGTATGCTAATGAGCCTTCCCGAAGTCAGGACACATCTACACGCGCGCGGAAGCTGTTGGGGACCTCTGCTAAGCTATCGGGGACCCCTGCTAAGCTATCGTACGAATGGTCCGGACCTTTCGGGAGAAATTTTCCCGATATCTTTATGGCGATATTGCAGTTCCATCTAGACGCTGAAAAAAAGCTGTCGGCGAGAGGTTGTTGTTTTGCCGATATCGGGAAAAACCGTGTCTAGATCGTGCCTAAATCAGCTGCAGGGGCATTTGATAAAACATTGAAAGATATTGTAAGTCATTCACACTTTATCAGAGAGAGCTCACTGACTGAAACAAAATGTTTTCGTTAAAAGTGAATTGACAATTTCCGTTTTAACTGATTTGGGGCCTTTGTTTTTATGTAAAGGAGACACTGGTGTGCATGGCACAACTGGAAGACCATTGGGCTCAGAACCAAGAGGCTCATTATGATAGTTTAATACTCGCCATGCCCCTGGCCTTGTACCCTTTGGAAATGCACTTAACATGACGTTCTCTGACAGTTGAGTAACGCCCATTGTGCCTGCCAGCTAATCTTTCAAAAGTGTGCCCAAAATCACACACAGATTTTTTGCACCACGTACCATTATGTATATGCATGTTTATGCATGCTAACTTTTACCACCAAGGGTCGTAAATTTTTATTTTCAGATTTGGTAAATAATCCATACTAATATGATCATTGCATTCTAGCATCTAGGCCAGTGCAATGGCCAAGTGGGTACAGTGTTCGCCTTGTATTCGGTAGGTGTGAGTTTGTTTGCCGGTCGAGTCATACCGGTACATGCTGCTTTCTCTGCTTAGCACTCAGCATTCGGAAAAGAGTATGGAACTTGAACACACACCACTACCAGTGGACTAGCCCCCTGCTGTAGTGATAGTTTTGTGGCCCAGGGCTACTGAAACGTAGATGGGCGCCACCCTATGCACCATCAGGCGCGGGAAGGAACTTTGACTTTTTTAAAATTTTAGCATCAAAGGGCTATTTCTTTTAACTCACCAATGCACCATCACAAGACAAGCTACATGAGATACTTTCACATCATCTATTGGATGGGTCTATGTCTTCACCACTTTAAAATTATGTGGCAGTTCAAGATGCACAACGTTACCTTCATCCAAGTCCTTGGAGAAGCGATTCAGGATCCTGCCTGTTGGAGTTGTGTCAAAGAAAGACATCGGGCTGCGGAAGACAGACCTGAATACCTTGTCATGAAGATTGGAGGAGGCTCGGAGTGTGAACTTCATGAACGACAGACCTTTGATGGTGATCGTGACCAACACCAGAATGATTGACATTCCGTAAACCAGACTGTAGAAGTGAAGGTCGGGATTGTGTCGAATACTGGTGCTGATAACTGTCTCATTACCAACCGTTATAGTGGTGTTCTGTAGGAAATAAAAGCAAGAAAAAGATGTTCTTTATTTAATATTGAAATATTATGCTGGGTTGAGTTAATTTTAAAAATAACTTGCAATGAGCAGTCACAAGAAATTTTATCACAACTACCAGTAAATTCTCAAGTAATACAATGTCATGTACATTTCATACATTGTGGACTATCGGGTATTGAAGAGCTTAATATGACTATATATGAATGCCAAATCTGTTGCACAACAAACTTAAGGTAAAAGCCATGTGGAATACTTTAAACATCTTCTTAAGGTTTACATGACATGTATACAATGTATATAATTTAGTATCTATAAACAATATATGGTCAGTGGCAAACTACTGTAAGTCAGGGCTCGAAAGACTTATTCTGCCTACCTGCACTGGTGTGGGTAACATTGAAAATTACCTGCACCAGACAACTTTTACCTGCATCACTCTTAATTCAGGAAGAATGGATCATACTAAAATTGTTGAGGAACCATTGCTATTTTTTTTTCTTTTATACTTAATAGGAGGTAACAGTCAATGATGTCTACCTGCACCTAACCTGCATTGGAACAATCCACATAGTATCATAGGACACATTGTATAAAACCAAGTACATGGACCAGTGCAGGTTAGGTGCAGGTAGACACCAGAAATACCTGCACAGCTCCAATTTTTACTTGCACTAACCTGCATGTGCAGGTGGTATCTGGAGCCCTGTAGTTAGTGGTAATCAGGACCCCAAAATCACTACACATCCCAGTCTGTAACTTTCATATCACATATCGACAAGACAACTCACCCCACTGCCTTGCCTCAGCCAAAGACTCAGCCAGAAGTTACCAAAGGTCATTGCCCCAACGGACAGAACAAAGGTGAGCAGGACCAGCCCAGTCAGCAGGTATCCTCCTCCTGCCCTGAAGTAATCACTAAAGGTTTCCCATCCTATACTGCCACTCTCAATCTCCTCCTCTGTTACTAGACTTCCTGTGAAGAAGATTTCAACATACTCAATACATACACTCTTAACATTACGTGTCTGAGTGCCCGGTATTCTAGCCAGCCTGAAATTTTTTTCTGTCCCTTTGTAATGGAAATCCTGTCAAAAGCGCGACAATCCTAGGGGGTCCGAGGGCATGTTTTCCAAGGAAACTTTTGAAATCTAGACCCTCTGAAATGCTGTTTCCTATATTTTCAGGGGCGAATTTTGCTGGTAGACACAGCTTGCTAACGTTTTTACATGCTGATTTTTGTCAGCACAGAGGACGGAATTGGCAAAATTTTGTCCATCCCCAGCAGCAAATAAATAGGCAGGAAGGCCGGACGCTCGCTAGAACCCTGACCAGGTATGTCTTTTAGCAATTACTATATTATCATATACCGTAGAATACAACACTGGGTATTCTGTATCACCCGAGGCACGGCACGATTGCGGGTCGGATTGCCCGAAGGACGGAGGGTTATCTGACCCACGGAAGGGCCTACGGAATAGGGGATCAAGTGGAATACCCAATGTTGTATTCTATTCATATCATGCCAACCAGAGGAAAATAAGTTGCTTACTAATAGTAATACCAAAAAAAAGACGTGTCATTAATGCACATCAGATCAACAACATTAGTCAATTTGAGCAAAAGAACCGATGCCATGCCTTTTATGTTCAAAAACAATTGTTTAAATTTTCAACAGCGGTGCATGCAAGATTGTTGGCATTAGTTCGAATCGAACTATGGAGCCCTGAGTCGTACACTAAAGACTGGTCTGAACACCAATATTGAACATAGATACAGCCCAGGTATAATATAATGTGTGTTGATTTCATGAGTACAGTCATCAGCAACGCAAATGCCAAGTTATTAAACAGCAAACATGATTCTAATTTTCCCACCAGAGGGTATAAATATAATAGTATCATTAGTGGGTGAGAGAAAAAAAACCAAGCCTTTCAAACTTCAAAACCTTTCACCTAAAACATCATACATGATTAATGAACCCAAACCAATACCAACATCTATCACCATGCATACATCCTAAAGTGAACTACATCATTCTCTACTGGTCTGTTACAAGACACAAACCATATTGTTCGTTGATACTTTCAGTAGAGCTGTCTCCTATAACAAAGTAGAAATTACGCCATTACTGACATCAAATACAATTTGGTATCATGAATGAATTCTTATTACAATTATCTGTTGAAACCTCCAGTGATTCTCCTTCTATACAATATAGGATACAACATGGCGTACTGCCCAAGGTACCAGCTCTCCCGCGGGTAGCATCGCCCGGAGGCCGTAGGGTGATCCGACCCGCGGGAGGGCTAGGACTGAGGATGATGCAGAATACACAGTGTTGTATCTTATCTATGTCAAACCCACCGAAGAAAATACATCTTTCGATGCAAAATGCGCCAGAAGTTGAGAAATTCCAACGTCCGAATCAGGTATTCGAATTTTCGACAGCGCCACACTTGGTGTGGGGAGAGAACATTTTTTGTATGTTCGATTTATTTGATGGAAGCCTGATAGTTGTGATACGACTTCGAAGCCTGTGTAATACAGCTTTTTATCACCCGGTCCTGAACAACCGTATCAAACGTTATCGCAGCCCAGGTATGACATAAAATGACCTACAAAAGTGTGCTTGACACCCTTGACTTTGCAAAGAAAAAATTGTCTGCTAATGGGAGATCAGACATTCTGGATATCACACTCCTGGAGCATCACAGCATTTCAGTGGAAGCTACATGACATTGTACACATACCTGATAAATCTTCTTCTTCCTCCTCTTCTTCTACTACTAGCACCTCCCCATTGTCACCGATGCTGGTGGTAGAAACTACAGCAGACAGGCGTTTCTTACGCTGCGCATCCTTTGATGATTGTCTTCTATGAGAAGATACATTATTAGACAAGTATAACCGTACATGTGAACTGTCTTGCATATTCAATGTATGCAGAAAATGGAGAAAAAGAGTAATGCAAGAATTCTGGTCATCCCACTTCATGCACCCGTGTCATGGACTCCTAGGGTATCGTAGTGCATATAAATACTTTGTTCTGCTACCTAAAGCTAAAGGCACAACCCACAGTACTACAACTGTGTGGTGTCCACGTGCCAAAACGTGGGCAATCTTTTGGGATCCGTAAGTGGTAAGTACCGCCTCCGTACGAACTCATGATCAGAATCCAACCAATTTGGGAGCAGGCAGACATATACATGCACGTTGAAATCTATCTGCCATTGGGCTGTGGATATTGCCTACTGTACGAGTCATAATAGGCGAGTGAGCGTGCCCCATACAGCAAGTACATAGTTTATAATTACGTACTCAGCACGTGTAAGTAGGGCCTGCATACAGTAACGTGGCAATCACACAGGGATCACACGTGCAACTCACTTACAACTTACAAAAGGAAAGATGCACGCAACCGGCTCACGGCCAGGTGTGGCCACACTATGTCTTACATCTTGTGCAACCTTGCGAGTGACTTGTGTTGCGAAGTGCTCCCTACCTGCTCTTGCCATTCCTTCCCCAGATTTTCAGAAAAAAATGGTGGACGTGGACTGCCAGCTTTAATGTTTGTAATGCGTCTGCCTGTCAGTCACCCAAACTGGGGGGAAGAACAGAGCTGACTTACAATAACCTATAGTAAAAGACATCCTTACATGAGTTTGCCTCCCTTGATGTTGTTGAGCTGCTCTATCTCTTCCTCTCCATCAGACTCCTCCCCTGTCTCCTCATCACAGTGTGAGGTCATGTAGCCCTGTATCATCCGGGCGTAGTCTTCCCCAGCTGTCATCAGCTGACTGTGTTCACCCTTCTCTGCTATCCCACCATCCTTCATCAGGAGAACCTGGTCACACAGGTGCAGGTACTGGGAGATAGAACAGGTACAAGATTTACATGTAGCCCTGTATCATCCGGGCGTAGTCTTCCCCAGCTGTCATCAGCTGACTGTGTTCACCCTTCTCTGCTATCCCACCATCCTTCATCAGTAGAACCTGGTCACACAGGTGCAGGTACTGGGGGATAGAACAGGTGTATAATTAACGGTTAATGACCCGCCCTGAGGTGTATATGGTGTCATAACGCCTGGGCCTTGGCTATACACCACCGAATAAAACCACCGAGTGAACGAAGCAAAGGAGGTTTTATGAGCACATTGAGGTTTTATGAGTTGCCTTGAGCATGTTTAAGGGAAAGGACTAGCAACCCCACCATGTAAAAATATACCGTTAAAAAATCAGCTCACAGAAACAGCAAGAAAACTTTAATTGCCATCCTACGGGCACTAAAAGCAAATGTTCAAGGGATATAGAGGGGCTAGAATCTTTACCTGAAGTTGATGAGTGACAAAGACGACAGTTTTGTCCTTCAGTGCTCCCATGATGCAGTGGTGGAAGATGTGTTGTCCCACGTGAGCGTCCACAGCACTGAGAGGGTCGTCCAGCAGGTAGATGTCCCTGTTACTGTAGACAGCCCGGGCCAGACTGATGCGCTGTTTCTGTCCTCCACTCAGGTTTATGCCTCTCTCACCAATCTGGAGTTTCACAACATTATTCTAGCATAACTATTCTCTGTTTTGACCTTAGGTAGCATCATATGATGTAATGGTTGGAGCATTTGGCCTAGAACGAAGAGGCCCAGGACTCAAAAGCCTGATGTTGTGACCTTATTATTTTCTCACTTCAATCAGGTGAAGATGGGTAATTGGCTTCAACTTGGGATGTTCCTTGAATGGGATGCTAAGTGGAGGTCTCGTATTTGAAAACAGCCACTCCTCAGGTACATTTAAGAATCAAACCCACCACACTTATATAAATGGGATGACTCCAGCAATCTGTTAGGCTAATTTACCAGCATTAACAGGTTACTACTATCATAGTGTGTACAACTAAGACCCACACTCACACTCAGAAATACAATTCGAATAAAATATGTTATCCAAATAAAACGGTCCAATTCGAATAAGTTTCTGCAGTGTAAACGCTCCCAAATCACTTAGATTTTGTCGAAATAAATCCTTCACAATCTACCTTGGGGAGGTGGATAGAACTGGGGGAAGGGGATAAAAACTGTGCTGCGGGGAGTCCCGATTTGTGCGATTCGGCAGTGTGAATGCCCAAGTGGATAGGATTCACTTTTAAGTGGATAGGATGCAACTTATCACACAAGTAATCAAAGGTGAGTTTGCTCATCAAAAGAAAAGGAAATTTTCATCATTCGTCAAGTGGACGCCGGAAAAGACGAAGCTGTCATTTCCATCTGGGGGCGGGATTTAACACAGAAAAAGCTCAGCGTGCACCAGCTTTACTACATCTAGCCCAATCTGCACACGTCAAGCATTTGTCGGTGACGCCTTCTCGCAATCGAGGCCTGTCGATTGCGTTCCATTTCATGACCATGACTACAAAACATTCTCCAGAGGTACTACAGCATCAAAATTTGGTTGATTCCCGCCATTTCGAGCTGTAAGAATGACGCTACCCTATGACCTCAACCTGTAACCACGTATTGGTACGTAGTATACGCAACTAATGTTTTATTCGGATAAGACTGAGGGCACACTAATCGGATTGCCGAAGAGCAGTGTGAACACATTTTTGGATCGGATAGAAAAATTTTTTATTAGGATTAATGTTTATTCGAATCGTCTTTTTGAGTGTCAACGGTCTAAATGCTTCCTTGTCATACCTCTGTCAAGTCCCCTGCTGGCAGCACGTTGAAGTCATGAGTCAGGCTGCAGGTTCTCACAGTCTCCTCATATCTACAGGAGAGACAAGAACAGTTTCAGTTGGTTGTGAATTTAAAGTAAAAAGAGTTAGATCTTATCCAGTTCATGAAAGAGAAGACAGACTTTGTGTCTACAGTTTTTACAACAGTGATGGTTCATTGAAATTCCCCAAGCTCTTTCAAGACAAGAACAATTAAAAGTGGGACCGCATAGCCCAGTGGCAGTGTGTTCGGTCTGTGACCGAGAGGTCATGGGTTTGAATGTGACTGCCATGTTTACCGATCTTGTGCCCTTGGGAAAGGCACTTTACACGACTTTCCTTACTTTACTCAGGTGAAAATGAGTACTAATAGCTTCGGCTAGGGCCGTTCCTCGAATAGGACGTAAAATGGAGGTCCCATATCTGGGGAGAGACATACCCAAGGCATGTTAAAGAACCCCCACACGTGCGATGGTGCGGCATGCGATGGTGCAAAATCTTTCCGTCTAGAATTGGTGATTCTCTACAAATCACCCGGACTCCAGGAAGAATAGTGACATATCAGTCACTAATGGAAATCTGTATAACCAAACCAATCCAAACCAAACCAAAAGTAGACAACAGCTTTATGTCTCATCCAAAGGGCTGTAACCCTTTCCGACAGCGTGCATGTCGGGTGAGTGACACAATTGGAATTGAACTCATGACTTCTCAAGTTCCAGAGGCAAGGTAAATGCTAACCACAGTAATACATGTAGGTACTTTACAAATTATGTACGGTTTATCTAGACAAGTATAACCAGTAGCTGCTGACAAAATGCCCAAGGTTTGACCCAACGTTAACAATGGACGGACAACAAAGCTGCTTTTTTGGATCATGACTATACGCTACAAGGTCAAAGGAAGAACACTACAGTCAGCTATACCTCTGTTGCTCATAGTCCTCTCCAAACAGGATGTTGTCCCTGACAGAAGCGTTCATGATCCAGGCCTGCTGGGCCACGTATGCGATGCTGCCTGTCAGTCCGACTGTTCCCTCCAGTACACGCATCTGGAGAAAAGGGAAATTTCAACCTCACACATACATGTGGTAACACTTGTTCACCTTTATTTGCAGGGTAACCTATATCCGTTGTACCTAAAACAGGATATTTAGGGATAACGCGTAGATGGACGGTGGTTTCAAATTGCTTCTTTTTCCAATATAATGCAGTTTGAGACCACCGTCAGACAACTTCATATCCTGAAATTCCCTGGTGTCAAATACAATGGATAAAGGTTACCCCGTAAATAAAGGTTAACTAGCGTTACAAGCATAAACCTTCACTCCCAACACAATGTGGTCAAGAAACTGCAACAGTGAAACTTGTGCTTATACCCGTCACATTTGGTGAAAATCGATCGGACGACGATTCTGCAGCAATGGCCCAAGCCTTGCTTATGATAATAATTTTATTGTACCACAATAAATGTACAAGGTACAAAGTATGGCTTATATGTGACAGGGACGGTTTTCAGGTGAAAAATACGTGCAACCCTCTGTCGATCTCAAATATGAGTTCCATCGATATGCCCGAAGATCATGGATAATGTGACAGGGGTATTACCAAACCTGGTACACTGTATGTTACAACACGTGACTGTAACATAAACATTTCATAACATTTGTTGACAAATACTTTTTTATATTAAAGTATTTGTTAACAAATGTTATGAAATGTTTGTTACAGTCATGTGTTGGAACATACAGTGTACCAGGTTTGGTAATACCGCTGTCACATTATCATTGACTTTTTTAAAAAGTCAATGATAAGGAAGAATGTAGTTTTAAATACCTGCCCCAGGATGCCTGAGATGAGAGAACTCTTCCCACTGCCAACACTCCCACACACACCTGACAATGTACCCTGAGGAATAAGACAATACAGAAATGACAATAGGCTGATACTCTGTTGAACACCTTAACGAAGAAATAGAACCCCCTGTTCTATTCTGAACACCATCAGAAGCATCCCTTTATATTGGAACAGAAATGCCTGCTACCCCCATGATAGGTAATGTTAATCATCAAAAATAATCTTCGACTATGCTTTTTGGCCTTAAAACCCAATCAGAACCAGGAAAAGATAAGCAAATGCCTTCCTTGGTGTTATTATTTTCTGTGTTTGTGTTATTATGCTTGTATCAGACTAAACAATACAGAGATTCTGACTTAACATTGTAATTTGAATTCGATCACGTCACAGGTGAACACAATACAATCATTTATTCTAAACAAGGGACAAAAGAACAAATTTGTACTATGTACCTTTGGCAGCTCCAGCTCAATGTTGACGAGTGTTTTCATCAGGTCCTCTTCTGATTCTGCAACATCTTTTGTCAGAGGAACTTTCTCTGTCTTCCCATTGGTCACTGGTGCAGTCCCAGAATTCCCTGGTTCCTCTTCGTCCTCATTCCTGATGGTGTCCCAAGCAAAGGTCGCTTTCGAGATCTCGATGCTGTTTCTGGTGTCTGAAGGTCGGGTGGTGAAGGGCTTCATTTCCTCCATTTCAAGCAAACTCTGTCAAAAATAGTCTGACAATGTTTAAGATCATTGACAGGCAGCAACTCCTTTTCATTCATACATCTACCTAATATTATATCGTACTCTTTATAGGGATGGATCAGAAAAAGCTTGATCGCCAGAACATCTTGTCGACATATATTCTATCTCTCACCAGGTCCTTTCTAGCTAAACATGTTTTAGTTTCAATTAGTGTCAGTTCAATCCATCATACACTACCAAAAATGCCTTTTCTCATTTTTCTTGTTCTTCTTATACACATTTTTTTTAATATGGACATTTTTTTTTAATATGGACAATTTTCTTATTCCATTTTTCTTGAAGTAAGAATTTTCTCAACATGACAAGAAAATCAAGAAATTTAGACTTGAATTTCTAGAAATTCTTAAAAGTGAAAATCGTTTTGAGAGATAGGTTTCTAATCCTTAAGAAATTTTAATAATTTCAGTCCCATAATATGATTATATGCTGTAAACTAACCACACAAAAATTATCACCTGGCAAAATGTAATCTACAGGAAATTAGTATCAAGCATCATTATGCAAACAAGCTTTAAGAGTATTTATTATGCATTTATCAAGCTTTAAGAAATGAAAGTTATGTTTTGCTTATAAATAACTCAAATGCATAAAGACTAAGAATTATTTATTTGATTGGCCACACACAAAAGATCTAAAGACTTTCTTAAGCTTCTAAGCTTTAGTTACCTTGAGCCTTTCCAGCGCCACCGAACTCTCAGAAAAAGCTTTTACAGAGTGTGGTAATGGCCGTATACAAAAGTTCATGCAGTTAAAGGCTGGTAGCAAGGAAAATGCCTGTAGGATAAAATTTGCAGTTACAATCCTGGAGCAATCCACCCCACTCTACACTTTCCATGATGCATCCAACAATCATTTTTTGCTTGGAAGAGTAGAAAATTCCCTAAAAAAGTATATTTCAGTCAAGTTTGCATTTCTTTTATTTGTAGGATACTAGTAACTGTTAATCCTATGATTAATTTAGTCTGGAATGCTCCACTCTGAAATAATTTGAGTACTTAACTGGTCATCCCTTCAAACAAAAAATGATAAGCAATTCTGTCGTCTTTCCCTCTTCCAGAACCTCAAAGATGTTGATACACACATGGAAACACGATTCTGATCTTTCTTTCTTTCAATGTGATAGCCTGGTGCAGGTATTCATTATGGCCCATTGCAAACAACAGAGTGACTAAAATTGAGATCTGAATGACATGGTTGTCATGACTGTAAAAAGTTTTAAAGGTGGAAAAAAATGCCTAAGTTTTATATGAATTCATATTACTGTCAGAGTGTCTTGAGTTCATAGATTTCAAGAACCAAGACTTTTTGAATTGGTCTATTAAGGTAGGCAAGACAGCAAAATATATCAAACCTGTCCAGGCTTCACATAGCATCATGATAATTTTCACAGTCACAGTTACCTTTACACGCTGCAGTGCTATTCTGCTCTCAGCTAGTGCTTTAACACAGAAGGGAAGAGAGGCCAGGGCAAATCGCATGGCATTGAAAAGAGCCAACACCGTAAAGGCCTAGAGGATTCCAAACAATGATCATTGTGTTATCACTTGTTATAAAACATATGTAAATCAAGTACAATTGATGCATCAATTGATTGATAAGCTGACATGCACATGGAATTAAACATTACTTATTTGAAAAAGAGAGAATGATTTTATAGAAAAATGTGGAATGTCTCAGTAACAGTTACAGGCCTAGGGTAAAACAGAGAAAGATCCAAAACTTGGAGTAACTGTAGAAATGGACAACTTATTGCTCTTT